>NC_069145.1:76543508-76791757 GCF_943734635.1 Anopheles cruzii | reverse complement strand
TATTCGATCGTGAATTCGAACGATTGAACTGTTTATGGCGCTCAGTAAAGTAAAATATGTTCAGGTTAATCCAATAATAGAGAAACGATTTAAAGTGTCCTTTAAGGAAAATTACACAAGACGGTGATTTCGGTCCAGCGTTCAAAACCAGTCCTGTCAACTTCGATTTCAAATTAGCAAATTATTTCAAAATAAAAAATTCCCTAGTATTATTATTATTGTGTATAAGTGTTAACTTTAATGAAATGACAGTAGGGTACCATCATGTTCTCCAAATCAAAGCGTGTTTTCCACATCAGAGCATGATCGAAAACAGTTTTAGTACATAAATTTACTAACAAGCTCCTTAACGATTTTAATAACCAACAATGCCCCAGCATAACCTGGTAGGTAGGGCGCGAAACTATAGGAAACCATCACCAACAATCTGCCGCTCCTGCCACGTTGTAACATAAATTTTGGCCCCATTCAAGCGGCAGCGTCCGGCGTCGTTTCGCATTAAGCCATCAATATCCTGCGAGAAAGAGACATGTGGACGGACAAAAGCTAAGTCGCCCAATGTCGCCGAGACCGCCCGTCGACACATAACGCCTACAGTGGCCATGTCTCGCCGTTTCGTAAGCCGGGATGGATATATTCTAGTAAAAATAAATAACCCCTGGCGCACAAGTTCCAAAGGGTCCTCCATTGGTCTGGGCTTCTTGTTCCTCCTGCTCACTGCTGCCGTGGCAACCGGGGCCCCTTAAAGAATAGGCCTGAACGCCTCCAAAACCGTCGCTACCGGGGCCGGGAAGCTGCCACATAAAGCAAACCGGAATGATAACCGGGCCGTGCCGTGTCCTGCAGCCAAACGGAAGCTCCCATTACCGGGATGGGGAGGAGGTGTTGTGCGTGAGCTATCGCAACCGGAAGCTGGGAACGACCGGGCACAATTATTGAAATATGCTGCGATTGTGATGACCACGAGCCGGGGGGATGGCCAAAATGGGTCCTTCCGGTCGTCGGGCGCGTGCGGTGCTGCTTCTTGAGCAAACACAAGCCTCCCGAAAAGCCCTCTTCCTAGCGGGTGGTGCTGCTACGTAAACAATGGCCAGCCCCTTCCGGGTGGCCCTTGGGGGCCACCTGAACCGGAGGGGAGGCAAGGACACACTACTCCCGGCAGACCCGGGGACGGCAAACTTTTGCGAAAACCAATCATTAAGCGAAAGTATTGGGCAAAAATGATACCCTCAAGGGAGCGAAGATACGCGTTCGGCCTCGAATGAAATATTGTTCTAAGCGAGAATTAATGCTCCCGGGAGGGAGATTTCCTATCGCTAACACAACAATAATGGTGTTAATTTTGATACTTTTATCGCCGGTACACGCAACGGAGCAGCCTCCGGAAATGCTCGAGAACGGAAACGCATAAATTTGTCCCGAACCCGAGAAATAGATAAACGGCCCCTCCCAAGTGCCGGGAAAACGATGCCGCGCACAGTGGCCGGTGCGTGCACGGGTCTCGCCTATCTTGCGCTCGCGTATCTCGGTGTAGATAAATCGACTTTCTACGAGTTCGACAGATAATTGATTTCGGGTAAATAGAAAAACTTTCCAAGCGCTCGAAACAACACTTCGAATAGCGCACACACACACGAACCGAGAGCCGAAAGCCTTGAGACGTAAGAGCATTTATCTCAAGACACACACGAAGTGTGTCTTGGGTCGCGGCAAGCATAAATGATGTGATGCTTGCACGGTGGAAATAAGCAAAAACACTCATTACTTAAAATGCGAACTTTTTTCAACTGAACGTTCGCTCGGCAAACTCACTGTGCTTTCGTGAAGAACGTAAAAAGCTTCTGTGCTAGAAAAGTCTATTCCGAAATTTAATCACACATTAATGTCTTCCGTGCGTACACCAACCGACAAAAGTATACGAGCAGTGGCAGATTCAATTTCATAGTTTTTTTAAACTGTTTTGTAAATTTATTCGTGTTCAACACATTCGTCACTTGAGATGACATGAGTGACTTAAGAATAATGAATCGAGTGAGAATAATTTCTAAACATTGAAGCAATCGTGCGTAACAGAGAAATTCAATTCAAATAGCTATCGTAGCCCATTTCGCCGAATGTCCTTATGCTTTCCCAACCTCATGAATTACCTAAACCGCGCACAGCGTACATCCTTTTCCTAGATCTGCTCGAATACTTTCGGCAGCCCAAGTACTTCTACCGGCCAACCACCGCAGGCACTAACCGAAGCATCCTTCAATCGGATGGCGCGGGCGCACATACACACAGCATAAAGTATGCATTTGTTTATGCACCACGGAGCACACACACCGGGGACCGGCACACTTCTCTCTTTCGCTCTGCCGGCACACACTCGGCACTTGCATATTTATGAGATCCTTTTGTGGTGCGCTTTTCTTTCCTTTCGAAGCATCGCGCTGCATTCACTTTTTTTCGCTCTCTTTAGTGGCTTTTAAAACATTCGTCCCGAAAACCGCTGCAAAGTGGGATAGAACTTTTACGAATCAAAATGTTCCCTCGTCGTTCAGGCGGCGCGCTCTCCGAGCGCAGCAGCATACGCATACCGTCCCGTACGGAGAGACCTCGTCTTGCTTGCCAGAACACCCGAAACTCTGCATATGAACTACGTGCTAACTATGCACATCGTTTACCATAGAAAGTAGTGTGCGGGGCGCAGAACGACAGCAACGTCTATAAGGCGATGCATATGTAAACCTCGAACCTAATAGGCAACGCTATCCGAAGGATGTGTGGTCACCCGGCTGTCTTGGCGAGTATTGGTGTTCTTAGAACCCAGAAAAACCAGTTTCATATTAAAAACGCTCATCCTTCATCCTTCCTCTGGGGGCCAGCCTGGATTAATTGAAAAACTTTTATCGGAAAAAGTCCGCAGAATGCATAGAGAGCAAAAGCGCCTCATAAGGGAATATTACCAGCGCTGCGAAAAGCTGGCCCAATAATTGCATTGTGCGGTGCGCGATCGGTCCACCTTAAAGCTTATGCTTCCTTCCACTGAAGTGTGTCCGCTCGAATACGCTCCGAAACACACGCGCCGTTCGCGGACGACTTGGCGCGTGAAAACCGACAACCAAGCGAGCCGCCAACAAACCAAGCGGAACGTTTAAATGAAACAATTAATTTGCAGGTCCATCGGCTGGCGGCTGGTCCGCATGTCCCTGCCCCGGCGGCGGAACTTCGCTCCCGCTGGAAACAGATTTCTGGGACAGCGCAGCACTCGGCAAAGTCCGCAGCGGGCCGCGCAAGTCCTCGGGCATCGACCGGAACTAACATTCTGGGGCACTGAACCCCAACCCCGCCGCTCTGCCGTGCTTAAAATAATAAACCAAAGGCAACCAAAGGGTAGCATAAAACATGCTACCGTCCGTCCGACCGATGCTTAATTGCGCGCTCGGTGCCATCGAACGCCATAATTTCTCCGGAGCAAGCGGCGCGCAGCACCGCTTGTCATCCTCAGTCGGTCCCTCGAGGTCGAGTATTTTGTGGAAAACTTTTAACGATACTTTACGCGCACCAAAAACATACAAAAAAAGAGATAGAGTCCAATAACTTTTTTAATCAATCTCGCGCTCCGAACCGGAGTGAACGTTCTTGGAAGTTTACCAAGAAACACTCAACACGCATTAGGGCGGTATTAAATGTGCCCAGAACGTAAAGCAGCCATCGGATCGGTCCGATATTAGTATTTCGAGTTGGCCGACCGATGCCGGCAATGATGGCTGATGCGGGAATGCACTAATTTGCTTAGTGTCAACACAAAACACAGAAACGAACCACATTCAACCCAATTAGCACTCTGCACAGTAGGTTTGAAAAATATTATATTCACACTAAGATAAGTGTCTTACTCTTTCTTTTGCATAAACCCAGAAATATTATAATAATTTAATGTAACCTTAAAACAGTCACCAACGAGGTCAACATGGCTAAAAATTAGATAAAAGCGTCACGTATTAATTGGCAGGTGGAGCAGTTCGAAAGTTTGAAGAATTTCTTGACGAACCTTGAATTCAATATCATCTTCGAATGCCACCGAGTGTAATCGGAAGCGTTGGCAGTGTAGTACATAAAGTCTAGGTTTAAGCATGGAAAGAAAGACTTTAGAGTAGGTACAGCGCCTCCAGACACAAAGGCGAAAATGATGTGTCTAAAGACGCCACTCAACACAGCTACTCTCTCTCGAACAATTGATCGTTTAAACGAAGAATGGAAGAAAGTAACAACGTTTCACCGACACTTGCCGGAGCGCTGTAGGCATCTTTTGCCCACTTCAGACATGCGGAGGCCCGGCACACCCGTGTCGTAGCGCCGGGTGCCAGCTTCCTGTCTTCGTCCTAATTTTGTGCTGCTTTGCAAAACATCTCCGAGTTATCCTCTTGCTTCCCAGGAATCCTTGAGCGGTGGTCGCGGCCCACCGGGGTCGGAGGATGTGCCACAGCACCACCATCACGAAGAGCGACCGTACGTCGGCAGCATCATCGGGCAGACGGGGAGTGTGCAAAAGGACACCACCACCACACAACATGAAAGCGACCGACGACGGGCGGCTGACTAAGGCCAGTGATTGGCGAGCCCTGAACGCTCGCATCGAAGGCCTCCCCGCCGGCGGGGGTAGTACTTCACGTGAACATAAATAATTTTACGCCCACCTGACCGCCCTTCGTGCGCGCCCAGAAGAAAGTAGAAGGCGCCGGTGGCTAGCTGTCAGAGGCAACCGGTTTTATCGCCGTATCTGCCCCCATAAAGAACGTTGAAACGAAAATGAATTCTTAAAGGTTTCGGCGCCATCAATTTGTGCCATGCCGCAGCCGAACCTTTCGCCGAAGAAACCTGACCGCGCGCGTGTGTTATTAGTACACGGCTGTGCTGTCGTTCGCCTTTCGCCCGGTTAACCCAGAGGTCCACGTGCGAATCCCTAGCAGTGACGTTTGCCACTCAATCCTCAGCACGGGGAAGAGCAGCAGCAACGGGGAAAAAACGCACACAAATTCCATGGCATGGCAAGAGTGAAAGCCTTTCCACTGTAACATTGTTTCATTTACGGTTCAAAGAATTACAACCGAGCGAGCGACCTGGGCTGGGCGCTATTTCGGGTGTAACGTGAATCCTTATCCCGCCGAAGAAAGTCACCGATTTCACGGCATTCCCGTGCAGAGTGAGCAGAAGGTGAAACACACCGTCCCACGGCAGGCGAAGCAGGGCGTGCTCTACTGAGAGCCCTTCGGAGAGCACTTCTGAGAACGACTTTCTGAGGCTCAGAATAACATAGAAAGTGAATGTGTGTCACTGGCAGATTCCATATTAGCTGTTGAACCGGTTCAAAAACCTCCTCATGTTGAGGGGCTCAAAAACATCACTCAACAAACTCATAAAACAAACTCAAAAGCAGAAGCTACCATTTTTACCCTACGCCGGGGCCATCGTACGCTTCCTGGAGCCGGTCAATAAAATGTTTTGGAGTCCACTTACACCAAAGGTTGAAAACAAACCTAAATAACATTGCAATAAAATATGAAAAGATATTTAGAGCACTACATTCCACGATAAAAGGCAAGTCGAATAATGAGGATTGGGGTTTAGATTTAATCTGTTGGATTTTGGCATTTGCTTACAAAGTGATTTCTACTTTAATTTCTGTCTTTATACAACTGGTGCACATGATCCTTAAAATTACGTACATTATTTTTGAAATAAAGTGACTATATTTCAACTAAATAAAGTACCACTACGAACGGACGAATCTGCGAATTAAGCAAACAAAACAAGGATGTTCCACCTCCGAAAAAACGGGGAATCCAATAGCACTACCACTTCGACGGCACACGCAATAAAGTGGAGTAAATTATCGCACAGAGACGCTGCTCCCTATCCCTCTGGAGACGGAAGCACCGGCGGAAGCCGAAAAAACCGGGGAACCGCCGAAAGCCCAGAAGTAACGCCTTTTCTTATGGAACGTCGTAAAAATGTCGAGGACGTCAGCCGTGAACAGCCGAGCCGTACACGCCCAAGATTTGCGGTTCTCCATCCGCGGTCCCCGAGCCACAACCCGCGGTGGCCCGTCCTGGAATTCGAGCCGTTCGCAAGAAATCGCAGAAAGTGCGCGCGTGGTCGACCCGAATTATAATCCACGCCGCCGGCCGCGGAGCGCCGTATCAGATAGCGGATGTGGGAATTAAAATAAAACACGCTCGAAAAAATGCTAAATGTCTCGTAAATCGCCGAGGACGCGCCATCCTTTGAAAGTGAGAGCAGCTCGTGGCTCCGGGTTATTTTGGTTCCTTTTTTTTTATTCAACGCCCCACAAAAAGTGGCTGAGCGACTGACGAATGTCGCCGCGAAAGTTAAATGAAATGCTTTGCCTTAATGTGCTCTGATTACATGCTGATAGGCGTCGTCTTCGTGGCGATGAGAAATGCCGAAATTAATTTATGGTTCAGACCACAGTCCACAGGTTTTAGAAGGAGGGCCGCGCCACAGCGACTGGACGGGACAGGACGTCACACTACGCGCTAGTTGACCAGCGAAGCCGGCCCGAAGTCAAACGACGGTCGTTAAACGTGTTAGGGCCCGCGGGTGTTTGGAACAAATTTAGGTTAACTTAATTCTTGATCCGTTTTTTTTTTTTGTGTGGCCTTAGGCCTTCAGGCCTTGGGTCTTATCGGGCTCGTAAAAAACGCGAGATGCATTAAGTACCGTGTTTCCGACACGGCGAGCAGTACGATTCGAGTCCTCACTAATTGGATGACATCGGACGACGGACGCCTTGAAGCATGTTCCACCCAAACCTCGTACAGAACTTTTGGCCATAAAATTAAAGGTACATTTTTTGACCGCCGGCGGGTGGATTAAACTTCTCGTAATCCTACTCGCCCACTAGGCGAATAATAGGTGACTTTAATGGTCTTTAGGAGCATTATTTTTCCTAACAAGACAAAACTTCAAAGGCAAGAGGATTTGCATAATAATTACCGGGCATGCGATGGTCCATACCAGGGGTGTGCGTTGACAATGAGACTGTTAAAAAGATGGCTGTACCTATCGATTGGGACTTCCCAGTTTAGCGGTTCATTCATCATTACCTTGTTTTGACATCAGGTAAATGATTTCAGGTCGCAAAATAAATTATTTCGATGTGCAACCCATCATTGAAAGGGTTAAACTATGTCAACTTTTGTGCCTGAAAATAACGTTTTGCGGGAATTATAATTTTTCTGCTCCTCTTGAAGAAAACTGCTTCGGAATCGCACCAAATGCTTGTCGAGACTTGTGTTTGGAAGATCGCAGTGCTTTAAATGGTTTAAAAAAATTCAAAATGGCGATTTTGACTTAACAAAAAAAAGCGTCGAAGGACTCCAAAAAACGGACTTTCTGATGGGACAGAAAGGTGTGGTGTTTCACAAGCTCCTAAAACCTGATGGAAACGTTAATTCCGATCGCTGCTGACAACAAATGATCAATTTGAACCATGCATTGATCGAAAATGACCAAAAAGCCGTTCCAGTTTTTTTTAAATGGAGGCGCCTGGTGCTTCATGAAGTGAAGCTGACATGTGCCCAAAAAGCAAAACAATTTCAGAAAATTATCAAATCACTTGGATAGGAGCTGCTATCCCTCCCCGCGTTATTCAACAGACTTGGCTCTTTCCGAATATCATTCATTTTCATCGATGGGACACGTATTGGCTGAGCAGCCCTTCGTTTTTCTACGAGGAAGTCGAAATGGGATGACTAATTAGTTTACTTAAAAAAATGAAGAATTCTTTCGTCTGGGAATCCACGATTTAGCAGAGAGATAGGAGAAATGTATAGCTAGCAATGACACATACTTTGAACAATGTAGAAAATCGCATTCAAATTTTATAAACATTTTTTGTGTGTTAAAAACAGTCTCATTCTCAACGAACACCCCTGGTATACGTGTCTGTAAGCCACTCAATATTCGAGAACCAAACTGGTCCGAACCAAAAAAATATGCATATTCCCAAAACGACCCAAGACCTACGGTGGCAACGAAGGTAGCGCTACCCGCACCCCGAGGGCTCAATCGTAGAAAACACGTTCATCAGAATTTAACGATATCGAGGTTAAAGTTATTTCGATCCACATCAACATGTTCGAATGGGTAGCCGCCGCCTTGGAGATAAAACTGGCCCGCATTGCCAGTGTGCCAACGGTTTATTTATGATTATTCAACATTTACGATCGCTAAGGAACGAATAAATAAGATAAGATTACGCCGTCACGGGTCACGGAGGCCAGTGGCTCAATTCATGGTGTTTATGTTTCGTATCTTGCACCAATATTTACTTGTGCTTAGCGTTCGGATTGAAGTTATAACTTATACAGGCTGCATTATGCAGGAACCTCAAGATTTTTTTTCTGATCAAAGATCTGTGATTCGATTCGAAATATGGCGCGGTCCTTTAGCTAGATTAGATTGTTGCCTCTTCAACTGCCCATTCGATCGTGGACAACACGGAACGCACACACCGGGCAATGGACAAATGTGTCTTCTACATATACTAATATTTAATTAGACTTTTTTCCACTCGAAAACCTCCGTTTGGCGAGAGGAACAGGTTTGGAGCAAGAAGCCGGTTATGGGACCCAAATTGTGAAAACGAAACGAAGATCGAATTTCCGTTTCGGACGCTCGGATGGCTCCTGTTTTCCACACGCCTTCGCTTTTAATAAGCAGCAATATGTTACATGTTAGACGAGGCAGCTCGTTTACATTTCGGCGCCCGGACACAGCGACTGCGATGGCGCACAGAACGCTTCCCAAACAACCCTTCCGACGATTTTCCTACACACGGACAGAGACAAATAGAATGTGGGGTCGTCCGGCCAACAAGAAAGACCCCATCATCATGTCTCGGCCACCGCTGCGCGCAGTGAAGTGGGCACAACAGTCACCGCGCGTACCAGTACGAGGCATCAGCAGCATAAGTTTTAAAGTTTAATTTTATGCTCTATCTCTCATCGGAGACTCGCTCGCCGAGTGGAGGTTTCGATCTATTTTAAAGTCTCATTTCCCATCGTCCTCCGACGCGGAGTCGTTTCCGTTTGCAGAAGCCCGCGCCGGCCCGTCCGTTCGGCCATAAGCGGGAGCGGTTGATGTGGACATAAAAATAATTACGCTTTCCATATGTTGTTTGCACAGACGGCACCACAACACACGAGCAACCCAGGGTTCGGGGCTCGGTCCACGTAAATCTACTTCGCTGCTGCACAAGCGACGGTTGACGTGGACACAGAGAAGACCCGTGCACCATCATCATGGCCCATGGGTATCTGCTCGACTCCGAACGGCCAGTGCTGGCGAACGTTAGTTCGCCACTGGGCGATACTACCTCCGGGACGCAGGACCTCCGGGCCCGGTTATTACACGAGATTCTAAAACGGATAAGGCTGCAGTGGTTTACCGTCCTGATACCTTAAATCATCGCATCAAATTGAAGCCGTTATCATGTTGCCGTGTTTCCATCAACTTTATTCCGTTATCTAACAGCTTAGCGGTTTACAGCCAGATTAAATCAAACCACAAACGGCAGCCGCTAAAGAAACGAAACAACATCGAGCTTCAAATTTAATTTAATTTCGCAACGTATTATAGTTAACTTCGCTTGCAATGCAATTATTGCCCCTCCGATCTACAAAAGGAAATTATTTCGTCGGGCTCCTGGAAAGTAAATAAATACTCGTGAAACTAGAACCAATAACGTCGGTCATAAAAGTGGAGAAAGTTCCTAGAGTCTGCACGATCTCTGCGAATCGGGCCTTAACACGGACGTACCAGAAGGTTCGCCATCACTGCCGCGCATCCTCCAGCGCGTCTAGACGCAAATTTAATTACGAACGCATGTTTCTAAATTTACGCGGCTCTCGATAGCAAAACGAAACCAGACACACACAGCTCGGCGTACACAATATGGCAATTCCAATTCATCCACCATTGGGACCACTTAAGGCCACTCGTCAATAATGGTACACGATGTGTAGCCGCCGATTACCGGACCGCGCAATGAGAGCATCAAAAGCCAGCCCAGCAGTTGCATATGTTGCAGAGAGAGAGCATAGACGACTTCTTTCCCACGGCCACACGCGGCCCACGGAGAGCGGACAATAAACTTTAATACCACTTGACGTCGGGGGCCCCGGAACTCCCGGGGTCGTGAATTTATATTGAAACGAGCCGGCGGCAGCTGGAGCCTGCCCGGGACACTCGAACACCACCCTTAGCCTCGGTTACGTGGAATCGTCCGTCGTCGTCGGCCGCGGATGTCCACCCTGTGTGTACTCACCTAGCGAGACGTAGAGCTTCGGTCGAACGTTTTCCTGCCAGGCACATAAGTCACCAACAACAAACACCATCACGACGAGCACGCCGACCAGCAGCTGACCGCTGACGGCGACCGGAAGCTGCCACCAGTGCGGCGGCCCTGCGCCCGGGCTGGATCGTTTCGATTTGGTGGCGGCAGCCATTTTAGCGGGGCTGCGGTTGGTTTCCTTTTAATTTGCTTTTGCGATTAATTTACGAAGCGCCTCCCCGCGCGCGAAAACTGCCGGCTTCCCTTCGGCTCGAAGGATCACTTCGAATGCTCTCACTCTCTCTCTCTCTCTCTGTGACACACGCACACACTCTTCACACGCACCGTGACACTCGACACTCAAGCAGCACCGCCAGGAAACACTAGGTTTGGGGGCTCGGACCCACAACTCGATTCACCAACACCACCGACGGCACCAACAGCCGGGAACCGTACGCCGTACGGACCATAGATCTTCGGGCACCACTTGCTTCGACATTTGATAAACTACTGCGGCACACACGGGGACACACAGACACCACGGATCACTATCACTCCCCAACGGGGCGGCGGCGGCGAGACACACTAAATTATTAATCAATCAATGAAACTTTTCTGCCCCAAAAAACTCCCAAACTATCAGACACGCGCCGGACCGTACCGGAAGATTGGATAAGTTTCAGGGCCACCCCATCAAGGGGCCACTGGCCGGGAGGCCGGCACACACCCAATAGCCATGCTATTGGTTCACCTTGACACACGACGATGGACAGAGCGCTCGCGCGCGTGGCTCGTAGAAGGACCCAATTTCCAAACCAAACCCGTTAAGCGAAGTTTGTCCTTGCGATCCGGAGAACGTCCACGTTGCAAGAGTTTGCTTATTTTAACCGGATCCCCGCGCTACGGACGGCAACTGTTCTTCAGCGAGCGAGTGTGTGAGTCGCGAGCCAATAAATAATAACAAACGCTGCGTTGTGTGCGTTGTTTCGATTGGTTTCGAAGCTGACCCACGACGGAGCAGGAAGCACGAGACGTGATTTGGCCGATAGAGCTGGAAAGATGGAAGGCGAAAGAAAAGAAGAAAAAAACATTAGAACCTGGCTTGGAACGGAACAAAAAATAAATAAAACGTGGCCCGCCCGCAGCAGCACTGATTTCAAACATGTGTCGATGGGAGCAGCAGACAGCGCGGGAGTGCGTGGGGGACAGCAGACACATCATTTGTTTCGCCAAATATTTATCTTACGCCAAGCCGGAAGTCGATGGTTTTATTAATGAGGAGAATGAATCCACGGCGTGTGCTCCTCACACCGCCGTCGAACCGAACCGAATGGCGCATTGCCCACGCACGTTCCGCTCATTAATCCGTTCCTCAGCGACTGTTTATTTAACGATTACGAGTCAAACGAGCAGAATATGGTTTTAAGTGCCCTCTTTATTCGAGTTTAGAACAATGCTTGACTTTATAATAGGGTGATCCATCAAGTGTTTGGATTTTTAACTACCGACTTCATTCTGGAAACTGGAAACTTTTAGTAACAACTTTGACATTTACGAAATGGGACGCCAGACGTTTGCATAAAATTGGGAAATATTAAAAACTTATTTCCAAAATGGTAAGTCTTCAACTCAAACTGTACGAAATTTGAAAAGCTCATTTCGACCTCGGTGGTTATGTTAACTAAGCAAAATGGTCGTATTTGGTCGGCTCGGAAACTGCACACGTCGTGCAAGATGAGCCAATACACCCACAACGAGAGACTGATTGGTGCGGATTTTGATCTGGTGACATCATCGACCCTTTTTTCTTCAAAAAAGAAGGAGCCGCCATAACTGCCGATGGCGTACGCTACCGAGAAATGTTGGCTGATTGGTTCTTCGGCGACATTGAAACTGAAAACTTGAATGACTTTTGGTCTCAACAGGACGATGGTGCTACATCCAATAAAGCGACAGCTGCAATCGATATTTTGCGGCTCATCTTCGGCCTCCTAACACAAGATGGATCACTCTCGACCACCCCGTCGTTTATTCGCGAGAGAGCGTCGAATCCATTTATTTCGTTTCCTTAACTTTTAATTAATTTCATTCAAAGACTGCATAATTTAAAAACCTTTAGTGGACGCTCACAAACAGTTCTATTGGGCATAAGGTTTGTAGACCAAAACAAATCAAGGAGAATCAGGCTGCAGCGAGCGATACAGTGCACGCGCAGATTAAATATTGATTTTCATAAACCGCACGAATAAATATAACTTATCTCGCCCAGAGTTCAGGGCGAGTGTGTCCAGCTTACGCAATAAATTCGTTCAAGATGCGGCAGGCGGACCAATCTCGCAACACTCACACAAATGAAGTCTCGACCGGTGCCAACATTTCATCGAATCGACCCGAAACCCCTTGCCGGCCTCGTGAACTTCTTAGTTCGTGCCTAGCCATCATAAGAAATACCACAGCCCGTCGCACATCCGCCCACCAGCCGCCGGTGACACGAAACAAGATATCTTCCAACCTAACACACACCCAGGCACACCCAGACACACAGCGAAGGAACAGGGAACCGTGACCATCCGGTGAGAAATGTGTTTATGTTATCCCGTGGCCCCGGTAAACCTTGATTTACGATCGACATATTTGGAAGACGTTTCTAGTAATAAATTCATACCCACCGAGAGAGCGCGCTCCGCGTGCTTCTCTACACTTCTATCGATCCCCCCCGCGCTCTCTATCTCTTTCTACCTGTGACCTCGAGGCAACAACAAACGGGCGGAAATTCGAAAGAATGAACTCGGCGACCGTAACCAACCTCAACAACACAACACCTGCCTACTCCGAAAACACGCCGACACCTCAACCCGGTCGCGCCAACCTCTAAATCTAAAGGATTTCGGATTTCTTTTCTGGCGGACCGAAAGGACCCCCAGCTATTGCAACCGAAAGTCCGAAAAATGGCGGCCACCGGGGAAATAAGTATAAACGTGGCAAATCAACACGAACACGAGGCGACTCTTGGCCGGATGCCGGTCAACCGATGTGATAGATGGCCGGGGCGACCAATCGTCCACTGAGGATTAATATTTCACCGCGCGCATTAGCTGTGGATCAGCGGCCGGTGTGGCCGATGGTGTCCGAGGGAAAGGCCGGTCTAATTTGTTTCACCTGCTCCGGCCATTTTCCGGACGGGGTCCGTGGTTAGCCATTTCCGGGGCGTCATTATTTGCGGATTAGACATAAAGACTCGGCCGGTGGGCAGAAACAATCAATACATGCGAAACCTTCCGCGGGGACCCCTTTTTCGTGTTGAAGAGTAGTGTTTGATTGAAAAATACTGTTCCCGGTCAAGTGCACTCGTCGGGGCTCGACCGCTCTCGGAAGTCTCAAGTGTGGCACAAACCCGATCGGTCTTTTGTCCGATTCGGCGCAATTAGCTGCCCTCGCTTTGATGTAGTTGCTGGTTGCTGGCGAGTGTGCGGTGTGTCTTTGCAGGATTCGGCCACCTCACAACTCGAAACCGCCCCCTTAGGAATCTCGGGGAGTTCCGCAATCGGCATACAAATTCGTGTAGCGTGCGGCAAACCACTCCATGCAGTGTGCGGATTATGTTTCAGATCTCTCGGTGAATTTGAATCCTCGTCTCGAAAATTCAGGAACCACCGCCTCCTGCCTCCCAACTGTCATAGGACCCCCGGTCCCGGCCCAATGTCCTGTGTCGAGTGCGCGTTTTATCCGACCGAGTGTCGCTCACTTTTTCCGGCGCTCGTAAACGTTGGACCTTATAGCATCATATTGGGCTTATTTTACATATTTACGAAAGCCGACCCCGGGTATAGGACAACCGCAGGCCCGCCCGACCGGCCAACACTCCGCTGGTGCCCGTTTATGGCCTTATTTGATTTGATATCAGCCCGCTTTCACGGATATTCGCGATACGATCAGTGGCCGATCGAAGAACGGGGGTGTCCTTGCGAGCTGGCTGGAGGCTCGCTAATATCCGACGCACCCAATAACCCCCGTCCTTTTCGAGCTGGCCCATTTGCAACATTCAAAAAGCCATTGGCAAAAGAGTCGAGCTCCGAGTCGGTGTCGTTTCTGTGTTTCCTTCTGGTTGTGTGGGCTTTGTTTCGAGTCCCCGTTTCGGCTTCGGTTGAATCCGACAATCCCGTAGCCCCAATTGAGCTCTCGAGGGAGTTCCATCGGGTGGGGTTCGACGAGGACACCAGAGCGCAGTTCAACATCGCAGTTTCGGCCCGGAGTTTCAGCCTGTGAGGCCTGTGTTTTCCTACAGCTGGTCGTCTCCAGAGTTGCGAGAACGGAGGCGAGTAAAGCCGCACTTTCCCTCTCACACAGTCCTTAGCTTCTGCTCCCTCTGGAAGGACCCCGTCGCTCTCTTGCTGGTGGCCCGTCGATTGAGCACTTCTCTCGAGCTCGTTCCACATGATACGGCTCTCCAAAAGGATATCACCACACACAGGGCACCCGACAGCACACCACCACCACATACCACTACACACAATTGTTCCGATTCGGCACATTTATTCCCTGCGCCTATTCCAGGCGCGCTCCGGTGGCACCGGGTATGCGAGGCCCCCCTCTGCTCCATTATTTGATTTTCTTTGCTACTGCGCATATCCTCTTGTAGCACATGACCAACGTTTCTCTCTCTCGCTCTCTCTCTCTCTCTCCCTTTGTTTCGCTCTCACTCGGCTTCTGGCCTGTGTCGAGCAGGAATTCCCACAGCATAGCGGGGTCCACCAAGTTTCACATTAGTTTCCGACCGTCGCCGGAAAAACCGCCTTCCAGAAAACACCCGAGTAGGACACGCGGCCAGAACCCCTTCTTTTTATATGTTCCAGCCTAGTAAGAGGGCTCAACATAATTTCCGTCGATCAGCCGCGTACCACGAAAGAAGGGGTTCTGCATCAGCCGTCGGGGTGCGTGTGTGTTGGTGATTGTCACAATTGGGATTCCATCGTCAAATACGGACGTCCCCCCCCAAAAAGTTGCTTCACCACACCAGAAAGCCAGGGCGCGAAATCCTCCGCGTCTCGAAGGCGGTGATGCGAAGGAAAATCCCTTGCTCTTGAAGTACTGGCCCTCCTTTGTTTTTGGCGTGGATTTCGTGGACGTTAACACCGAAACGTTGTTTACCAGAGCGCTGTACCAGGAGCCGACCGCATGGAAAATCCCCCCCGTCAGAGGTGTCTCTCGAACTCGACAGGTAGATATGCTCCCGTGTCACAGTTCCCCGCGTTTTGGAAGCGGATCTTCCGCCGCGGTTTTACGGTACGACGGAATTTCGACGCTTCCCCCATCACATTAATAGCAACTCTCTTCTCGGATGGGTTAAGATTGCATCGGGACGCCCCAGAGAGGGTGGTGGTGATAGCAACAAACCCAGCCAGCCACCGAAAGAGCAGCACTGTACTTCGGAGAAACCACTCAACGGTGCGCACGGAAGCAGTCGTTTCGAAGCATTTGAAAATTAAAGTCTGGTAACCGTGCAAGAAAAAGTCAAGAAGCTGACAGTGAGAAGCATCCACATAATATTGCACTAAACAACTTCTTTTCCAGTGGAAGCAGTAGCGCAAATCCACCGAAGCATAGCGCTTTGAATAGATTTAAGGGCAAGAATGCACCGCAAACGAATTGGTTCGATTCACGGACGTGATAAAAAAGGTTTTTCTTGTGAGATAACTGCGAATCTTCAACTTTCTCGGACTGTGAAGGACTGAAAAGTTCCGTCTTTCCGCGTTTATCGATGGCTGAGTTTTAAAGATGAACTTAGAGAACTTTATGCATTCTATTAAAATTTTAAACACACCCACTTTTGAATCGTTTTTAGATCCTATGTTTGGCGGACAAGGGCAGACCTTTCCCTCTACGGTCTTCTATTACGGGGGGAGGTTGTAACTGCGGGGAGGTTAACAGTTCCCATCCGACATTTTCGAGATAGGTTTATCATATCTTTCATCCCATTCTGGTCCTTTTAATGGCCAAAGATTGCTTCAAACGCATTAATTGTTGTCGATAGCATTGTCCATCAATAATTTAATTAGGTTTTAAAAGCTCACAGTACACCACACCTTTCATATCCCACCATATGCACAGCATAACCTTTGCACAGTGAATATTTCGCTTTGGTTGCGATGGACCTGGTTTACCAGGCTGTATCCAGGCTTTCTTGCGTTTAGGATTCTTGTAATAATCCCCCTTTTTATCACCAGTGTCGATTTGGTACAAGAACCATTTTTTTTTCGGCCGTGAAGGCAGTAATGAAGAAGTACTCCCCGCAAAAACACTTTATCAGGAACAAAACTCGACATTTTCCGATGCTTGCAAAGATGTTTTTTGCACTTCAACAAAAAAACCTATACTGCGTTAGATGCGTAATGACAGTAGCTGGCAAACCAATACTTCACTTTAAAAAAATTATGACATTTAGTGAGTAATGCCATTGTAAACCGAACTAATTAATTTCCACAACTAATATTAAAATTTTGAACACGACCGCTTATGAGTAGTTTTTAGATGCCCCTGTCTGACGGACAAGGACAGACCTTCCCTTTACGGCCTTGTAGTTTTGGCAAATATTTTAAAACGGTATTCAAAAAAAAAAATCACACCCCAAACATCATCTGGTTCGTGGCAGGCGACACACCACATCGCAGCGCTACGCTTTATTAAAACCCAGACCGAGCGCACACACACACACACACACTTTTCACACCAACGACGCCTGACGTTGGGCGGCCGGCGTTACGGCTCATTACGGGGTGGCGCTCGCGTTCGACACGAGCTTCCAAATGTCGAGCGCGCATTTCAAATAGTAGAGCTCGTGGCATGTAATTTCGCCGGTTTCCGGTTCCCGGCAGGAGTGTTTGGGGAGGCCAAGTGACATTTACGGTAAATAAAGCCCGGAAGCCCGATTCGTGTGCCTTCGGTGGCTTCCGGGGTGCGGTGCCGATTAACCGGTGGTGGCTCTTTCACTCCACTCCGCTCCGCTCGCCGGTGGTCGTCATCATAAACGTGTCGCTTTCCCAAATTAATAAATGCGCACCGCACACACGGCCACCGGGCTGGGGCGCGTCAGCTTTCCGAAGCCGTCAAGCGACCGACCGACCGACCGAGAACGGAACGGAATGATGGCGGGCACTCTCTAATCAACCGTGTCCCGCGTCCGTGCTCCCGACTCCCGGCTGGGTGGCATGTTTCACCTAAATTAACCCAATTAGAAAGTGAACGCGCCCCGCCCGAGCTGCCTCAACCGGAGAGCTCGTAGTTTTGGACTAATGCTCGCCGGAGCGAAGGAGTCGCCAACGAAAACGGCCTCTGTCAAGTTCACTTGCTTGGGGCGAAATACAGCTACAGGAGGTACAGTGCACCACTTCGTGCAATTACAGTGCTCAAATTATATGGGAGTCTCCCCGTTCGTTAATCGAACACCCGAGTAATTGTAGCGTGGTGTCGCGTCCCGAAGGACATAATTGCAACAGGGTATTAAAAATAATACACTAATTTGGTAGATTAAAGGGTCACAGTTCCTACGGGAGGGTTTCTAAGGTGAACCACTTTATGCCTTGTGGTGGCTCAGAAAAATCCGACTGCAATCTCGGGAATTGTGCCGAACCATTGCACCAGTTTTTGGTCAAATCGCTTTGATGTTGTGTGAGTAGTTTTATGTTAAGCATAAGAAATAATTTCCAAAATATTTATTTTAATTTAACTGCTAATTTGATATCGTTCAACATATTTTTATAAATGAATCTAAAGAGTATTCCGTTCTTAATGTGATTTTTTTGTGTTAGCGTAAAGATGGTGTTCCACCTTTCCGAACACATCCCTAAAGCCGCAGCCACAAAAAGTCAACTTATCCCGCACGATACGGTGGCGTGGCGTGGAAAATGGATCAAAACCGTAAGAAGAAAATAAATATTTCACCAACGCCACCGACTGCAAAACGTGTGCAAACGACAAGGAGACACACGGTAGCCGGCAACCGGCACACGCAACCACCAGAGCCCGGCGACCGACCGACCGCCCGACCGCCCGCAAAGCAACAGCATATTAATCACATGCAAACATACATTTCATCCCCTCGAACACCCGGTTCCCGGTTCCCCGGACACATTGCAACATGCAACTCCCAGACCCTCCCGTCGGACACTCGATCCTCCGCCCGTGTGCCTTCTTCTGCTTCGCCGCATCGGGTGGCGGCGATGGTTAACAAACCCAACTAACGATGCGATCGATCGAAACAACATACGGAATGTAGTTGCCGGCAACGAAAGGGTACCGAACGGCGTGCGGCGGCCGGCCTCCGACGTTGATTTGGCTTCCGAAGATCGAAGATCTGAACTCGACGTCACTGGCGGCGTCGTCCTGGCATCCGGCCCACATTGGCGGTTTGTTTAACGTTTTTCGAGGCATACAATTAAGTGATTTGACCATCACCTCCGGACCCTCGGGTGAGGGCGGAATTCACCCCGGCATACTGTCCTCGCCATGCAACGGCCACTGCTACGTTGCTTAATAATTGATGAACCACGACGAGCAGCGAAAAGGATGGGGTCGGGTTGTCAAATTGTCGATTTTTAATCAGCACAACTGATGACTAATTGAACGGAATTGGTAAATGTTAACTGAAATTTTTAACGTAAAAAGCTGGTGAATTTTAAAGTAATTTTAAAGCATAACGTCCCAAGATCCAATCTCAAAACGGAGGCATTCCCCCGACGATTATTGATCCGAGCAGCTCCTCGGAATCATACTTTTCTTGGAAATCATCGGGCGGGCGCTGGTCATGAATGTGAAATGAGCAGATCTTGGCTGGAGGCATAGCTGAGTAAAATATTAAGAGCTGCTCATTATTTAGCAAGGTCTTCTGAGTGAACCCTACAAACCCCAAAATTGTACCCCAGCAAATAATTACGCGTCGATCTTCGTCCACATCGAAGTTGAGCATCAATTGGTGACCCTCGAAAACCGACGGACTCGTTAGTTGCCAAACGACGTAGTGTTTGCGGCCGTGTGGTTTATTATTTATCCAACTCTTCCCCGCTCAGCACATGTGCACAGTTTATTTTGGGACACTTGCTGCCATCGCTTTTGGCCACGGACGGACGAACGGAGCACCAATTACGGAGCAGGGTCGTGGTCGTCGCGCGCCCGGAACCGTGGGCCCAAAACTGGAACACTCCACCGCCACCAACATGGCGACCGTTACACACGCGCCGGATTCTCGGATTCGCAGAATTGCACGTACAGGGCAGAGAGAGACAGAGAGAGGTACCGTGTGTGTGTGTGTGACTAGACGCAGTCCAGGTTCTGGTCGACGCAGCAGCAGCACCAACATAACCCCCGAAACCAAAACGAAGTTGGAATTCCGCGAGACACGCGCCCCGCGGGAAGAGCACACATGGTTGGCGGGTGGGATGGTAACCGCGGCAGCCCTGGGGTCAGTGACGGGATGGTGAAATCCAATTAAAATTAAACAACCAGAACACGAAACTATGGGCATAAATAAGTTCGCTAAATGAACGGCTGGCTGGCTGGCGGCGTGGACATTGTTCTGCGGCGCAATTGACCAGGGGGAGGGGTCCGGCACACACCGTCCGGAGTTCGGAGTGTTCCTTCCTGGGTCCGGGTCCGGATCGAAGAGCCTGACCACCAAAGACACGCCGAGGAAGGACTCGACATACCATTCCTGGCGCATTGGCGATGTTTTCGGTTGAAACAATGTAGCATTTCTCGACGAAAAGCGCGCGGTGACGATGAATGGCCTCTCCCCGCTAGTCCTCACCCCTGATAAATATGCTCCCCTTTACCAGCCGGCCAACGTCGCCTCGTCCTTCGTCGTTGTCGTGGTGGTCCTCCAACATCGCGGCGTCGCGACGCTCTTCTTCAGCTCGCGGAATTCCAACGCCGCCCCGCCGTTGAAGGTTACGACGGGGGGATGCCTTTTTTATGCTGGCTCCATTTGGAACTCCATCTGGTTCGTTAGGAGCAATTGAATCAACCAGTTAACCCAACGAGCAGAGGAAGATAATTTAAAGTTTTTCATTAAGAGCAACCAACAACACACATTCATCGCCGGTCGTCGCCGCCGCAACATGTTGCAGCGCAGCGGAGTCGTCACCAAAAGTGGGACACACATTTCTGTGTCCGAATGGAATGGTGAGTCAACTGCAGGCAAACTGCAAATTTCGTTGGCCAGAACGAAACCACTTCTGCTTTATCAAATTTTACTTTAAACAATTCAGAAAGATCGGACATGATTCATTCAGATGATTAGTATCCACGAAGAGCCAGCTTTTGGAATGCTGAGTGGTTAACTTGATCGATAACAGTGTCTTATCAACCTCTACTCCAAATAGAAGGATGTACACTGTGAAGAAGTTGAATGGTGTACTGGTCAGTTGCTGTTGCACTTGAATGGACAGATAGCATTATCTTCGCTACAACAACTCTTCCAATATTATATACTAGTACTCGCTCAGTAGGAGAAGCAGATCAGATACTTCTTTCACGCCCGTTCCCGATGTGCTGCTCCATTAAAGATCCACAGCTCGGATTTGGCAAACAACAAATACTCTTCGGCGATGCCGGAAAAGATTGTGAGCGCCACGCGCGGCCAATCTGTTATCCTGCAAAGTCCAAAACCGTCTCCCCCCAAAAGACCAAACAATCGACGTTACAATTACAAATCCTCTTCTGCTGCTGACTGACTGACTGACTGCTATGGTCCTCCAGGGAGCCCTCTAGCATTAAAAAAAACCGCCCGAGGCTCACGATTGCGATCCTCGCGCATCCGGTTGGGCCGAAAGCCTCTTCCTGTGCGATGCGCGGTGGAAAAATGGGCTCCCGTCAGCAGTTAAAAATAATATACCATAAATCCATTCATTCTGCACCAAGCACGGCCACGGCCTGAATCCCGCGAGAAATCGAGGAGCCGAGGGTCGGGCTACACGCATTCCCGTTTTCAGCCTGCCAACCGTCGGGGGCTTCTACAACTTCTGCAGCATTCCCACCGTCATTCGGAGGACCTTGGCGAGCCTCGGGTGGTGGCGGCGGCGAGGAATCAGTTTACGATTTCTGTGGTCAAAATTACATCGGCGCCCGGTGGGTGGTTGGTTGGGACTCGGCCCCCGCCCGGAAGTGCTACGTACTGAAACGGGAATTATTTCCTCCGCCAACCCGACGGATCCCTCACCAGCCGGGCAAATGATTTCGCGGTCGTTGTTTTTTTTTGCTTTCATGCAACCAATTTTTTCTTTGTTCCGATCTCTCCGGTGCCCAACAGTCCCAGTCCTCCGGGGGCCCCGGGGGGAGTTGTGCACTCTCTCCGGTGGTTAGTGTTTTATTTGTTTCCCTATCTATCCTGGCGGACCCAAACGGAGCCGCCGGTCGATGGTGGCGGAGTGGTGTCCCATGGGTGCTCCGGGCCCGTTGATCGATTGGCAGAGCGCGGATCACAAATTACACTTTATTGTTAAATGGGTGGCCAATGGTGGAGTAGCTACACGAAAAAAGGAAGAAAAACGGTTGACCATGCGCTCGCGGTTTCTCGAGAAAGGTTTTCCCAAACGGTTTGATGGGTTGACCGTAGTGACGAAATTAAATCAAACAAAACTGTACTTCGCGTGCCGAACCGTGATGAAGCCACCAAATTGCAAATGTACAAAAAAAGGCCTATGGCCAAATGACACGAAAAAGGGTTTTTAAACAATGACTTGATGGCGTCTTTTCAGTATCCGATTAAAGATCTGTTCTTTGTCATAAATATTCTCATCAACAAAGATAACTATTATTGTAATTTTCTTAATAAAATCTGCATACTATAAGAACGATAGATGTAACCGTGATTAAATTTCGACCACCCAAAAATATATAGGTCATAAAATACACTAATCTAGTAGAAAGTGAAAGCAAAGGATATCCAGATTTTTCATACAGATTTCGAAAGAAATTCCAACTGGTCCAGATGATAATCTGGGAAAAAGGGTAGTTATAGTGCCAGCTTCGTTATTCGCCAAACAACCTTCGATGCTGCAAACTTTATAGCCACTACAGACTTTATGGCGTAGTATCCATCCCGATAGCATCTCATCGCTTTTACTCATCCTTGGGCCAACGCAAAAAAGCCATTTGCCTCGAAAACTGGCAAAACTCTCAGGCCGTCCTCACACGCGGCGAGCCGTTCTTCTCCGTGTCCGATCTGCGATCCGTCTCCGTCTTGCCACTCGAGACTATGCTCAGACAACAAGCAAAAGTACATCCAAGTCCCGTTGTTATTTATAGTGCACCAGAACTGTCTGGCGGCTGCCAAGGTTCTGATGTTTTCCGTTTTCTGACATTCCCCAAAAAGACGCATGCAACCTCTCTGTGGCAGCCGTCCCGGGCGAAGAAGTTTGCTTTCACCCTTCCCGTTCCGTGGTCTCAGACCGCCGGGTTCCCTTTTTAATGTATCATATTTCAAGAACGCGTAGGTCAGTAGGTAATTGAACGATTCCCCAGCTACGAACGAGTCGGGCCCGGCCAACGGTCATTTGCAACGGGTAGCGCACAGCATCATTACTGGCAGCGAAATTGCTTAACAACGGCATTTTACGACCACAAACACACACACACAGCCCGGAGGGACGGAGGGACGGCAACCCGTCCAATCGTATTTGCATAACGAATCAGAAATGTTGGTCCGGTCCGGTTGGCTCCCGTCGTTATTGTTTCTTCAAATGAATGCTGCACACGGCACGGCGTGCAGTGCTGTACAACAAAACCAGACTAAGGGGCCGCCGGGGGACCCCCTTCGGTGCAACACATCTTACGGTGCCAGGTCCTGGAGCTGGACGCCGGCAACATGGGAACCTTAATGAGCACGCCAGACGACGTCGCTGCCATTACCTCCTCCACGCCAGCACAAAGATCGATTGCAGCGCGTGTTACGGGATGGTGATTTTATGGCCGGGCGCTGTGGATTGCGAAAAGCCTCCCCGGGGTGGCAGCACCCAGGGGGGACACCATCCAGCGGGCACCAGGACTCGCAGATCCGATCCGGGCAGATCTCTATGTGGCGGCTGGATTCGTTTGTGAAGCGAGTCTACGCCACGAACGTCTCTATCTGGTACGCGCTTGCGGACCCGAACCAATCTCCAGTTCCAAGCAACGGCACTCAGAGTTCAGTTTATCTTATCGCGCAGACCGACGGTGGACGCTCGGCTTACCAAAAGCTCGCCTCGGGTAATCGGACGCTTTTTGGGCTACTGGACCCTGTCTAGACTAGAAATCGGGCCAGCCGAAGGTCCCGGGCAAAGCCATTTCGCTGCCAGAATTCCTTCGAGCCTGCCCCGTCGACGCCATGCAGGCGCGACGACAACCGACAGCACAGTTTGCGCTGGGGTATTAATCTTCTTCGCACACCCTTTTTGGGGCAAATTGATTTCGCCCGCCCGACGAAGTAAATCACATCGATCACACCACGTCAGTCGTCGGTGGGTTGCGACGAGATCTCTTGCGCAAACCACCGAGATTGAAGGAGAAATAAATACCAAAGTTCCAGTTCAATACCAGGTAAGTTGCTTAATTCTCAAGAAGAAGGAAGTATCTATCTTTTAGTTTAAAAAAAAGTTAAATGGTTCAGACATATTCCTTCGTTTGTTAGGAAATGATTCAGGCTTGGATATTTAGGCTCCATGGAGATATTTCCTCATGTGCGGCAAATTGTTTACAATGATTCTTCCTTCTCGGTGTGCTAGAATCGATGTAGTGCCAATGCGCAACAAATTCCAATTGAAGTGAAGAATGGTGTAACAATCTGGCGCATCGACAAGGTTGCCTTCGGTACACAACAACATCGCGCGTAATACCATCGGGACCGGTACCACCGAAAACCCCATTAGCGTACAGCGAGATTCGAAGTAAGTGAGACATTCAATTACCTGTCGCCGGTGGTGTACGCACGACGGTGGCCCCAGCCAGCAAAGAAGCCCGCGCACGATCGATAGAATCGTTACGACAGCAAACGAAGGTTCTCTCGATCGATCGCGTGCGACATTTGACTCCCCTCGAGGCGCGCGTACATTCCCCACTGATTGCGAATGAAACCCCAAAAAGCTCAACACACTGTGTGTAAGGACAGAGATAGAAAGTGAGAGAGATGAAGAAAATGGCGACAAAAAACCGCAACCTCAAATTCTCGTTAGATGTTCTCCCCAGGTCCGACCAGTGTCACCGCAAGAAAACGCCGAGCCCGTCTTTCAAGCCGTAACGCATGCTCAAGACATTCCTGAGAAACGACGGCGAAGAATCGCCGGCGAAACCCTAGATCGAACGTCGCAGCACCGTCGCAGCGATGGGGATGGCGAGAGCAAGCAAAAAAAAATAGGGACAGAAGGGCAAAGCGCAAAACAAGAATACTTCAAATTCCCGCCAGATATCGATTTCAGCTCTGCCCAACCACACACTACCTACGGAGGAGCAGCAGGTGATGTAATTAAATTCTGATTGAAATGTTTTGTTGCGCGATACCAACGAATGGCTTCGACGAGGACCCAGACGACCCAGTGCCCAGCATCTTGGGAAGCAAGCGGCAAAACAGGAAAAACTACGTTCATTCGGGTCCGGCAGATAGAACGTCGGAACCTGCCCGTGTGGCGGTGGGTCAGGAATTTAGAGCATAACCGTTCCAAGTCAGACTTCCAAGCGAGTGCAATTCTCCTTTTGCGTCTGCTGTCCGCGGCCCTGAAACATATCGTGTGACACGTGTCAGGACGTGTGGGGAAAATAACTTCGACTTTCGGCCACCGGCGAACCGATGAAGTGGGGAAAGTAGATCATCCCGTAACTATTACCGGTAGATTAAATTAAAAATGTAATTTAATAGTTGCAAAATGCCAAAATAATTGCAAAGAAAGTGAACACAAACGAGGGCTGTTTCCAAAACTAAAAGCGACCCAAAAATGTCAACAGTTATCATTCAAAACATCAATTTTAAACAGATGTATGGCTATGAAGAACAAAACAATAGAAACGAAATTGAACAACTTCAAACGAATGAAACACAATATTTCAACAGTACGAATGCTGGAATAGCACCGGACTGGAAACACTATTGCCAGGGGAGAACAACATAAACACCGCTAAGCATTGTTATGCGAAAAATGTTCAAACAAACCGACCAAAAACTCGACCGATTCCATCGCTAAGCGGCTTACCCCGAGCGCCCATCGCGCCCGGAACGTGGACTAAATCTACCGAAACCCCAGCATCATCATAATGCCATCGTTCTCTTCCATCATCTTCATTTTCATCTTCATCATCACCATCATCATCATCGTCTGCGGCGGCGCCCACGAAAGTAGCTTTAAGAGTTGAGGCTTTGACTCTTCGTGACGCTGATCGAGAAAGTGCAGCAATATGGAGTAAACCCAAACAGTTTCAAAATAACCATTCGCGGCATTCCACTTTGTTTCCCAACACGTACCGAAATCCAAAGACAATCCTCACGACTAGCCACTACGTGGCAGCAGCACAGCATCCAACAGTGCCCTTGATTTGACATTAGCAGACGCAATTACGACCCTTGCGGACCATCGTCTCCTGAGCGGGGAAAGTACAGCTTTCGTAGCGTTCGCCAGAAGCGGGAGCCAAACGCTGCGAGTATATTCGATAAGGCTCTCCCGGTGCAGAGAGCTTAGCAGTAATCCACGGGGCATAGCCGAAAGCCAAACCCACGACATTTGAAAGTCGATGGTGGCCCGAAGTCTCGGCCCTGCCCGGGACCACGGGGTTGAGCTAGCAAAAAAACAAAACAGTGACCCCTCCGCAACATGGAAGGAAGCATTAATCCCTTTTTCGCCACGAAGAGGGTCGGGCGAGTGATGTCGGTCGGGGCGGCCTTTCCAGTTTCTTGTCCCAATTTTCGCCCCATAATCGCGCATTGTTTTATCGGGGCGAGGGCGCCGTGTCACGTTGCTGGCTCGTGCGTAAGGACGCATTAGAGGGGTCCATCATCCCTCGAGGTAGCCCACCCCAGCACGGGGGGACCGCTGGGCAGGACGGGCTGGCTAATGTATTTGCTCTGCGCGTCCTGCTACCCTTTCAGGGTGCCCCCTTAAGGGGACTGGATGGACTTGTGTTGGGTGCGTGCGTGAGTGCGTGCGTGCCGACCCTACTACTGCCCTGCCCGAGTTCTTTTGTTTTGTGTAAAAAATGAACCCAAATACGGGATGGGGTGAAGGCGAGTGCGGAAGGACATCGGCCGTTCATAATGCTCGCACTTCATAATGTGGCTGAGCGAATGGGGCAAACGAGGACATTTCTCTTTCGCTCGCAACACAGTTAATGATGATGCTGGTGATGGATATTGCCAGCGAGGATATCTCGCTATAGGCCGATCAATATGTAGTGAAGCACAATCGACATTCGATACTCGCGGATTGCGTCAAAGGAGTAAAAGGATGAAAAAGGATTGCACACGTTAAGCTTTCTTCTTGATGACACATCGAAGGCAATATTAAAACTAAAGCCGTTTATTGTTTGTATCGATGACCAGTACCGGACGCACCGTTAGTAGCTAGCTTCACCTCTTATTTACTGATGCGTTATACGCTCTCCCACAAATGATCCAACACCCACCGAAAGAGAGAGAGCGCAAGAGAGAGTGTGAGAGAGAGAGAATAAATTTCAAATGACATAATTAATTATTTGTCTGTTGTTTTTATCTTTGACGTTCACGGTTCACGCTCCGCTGATCCGATCATTAGCTGGCCTGTACTGTGCGCCGATACGCGATAAGGGCATGATCCTGGGCAACAGGATAGAACCTTCAGGCCGTCTTGGAACAAAGAAACCGACAAGGTTCGGCAAAGGCTCCGGTTTCTCGATGCTGTCGGTCGGTTGTCATAATTTATGGATTGTGCGGTAAGTTAAACGAAGGCACGGGGCGAGTGTGAGTTGTGCGCTCCTGCTGATGATCCGGCGATGCTGCTGCCGCTGATGCGTCTAGAGATCTAATAGATAAAACCACCGGCCTGGCTCACGTCAGCCACATTCATATTTATGCGAAGCCAAGCAGAATCCATCAAATCGCAAACAGTCATCGCCCAAGACCGTCTCTCTCTATCTCTCGGTCTCACCGAAGGATAATGAAATTTTAATCACATCCATCCGCGGACCCGAAAATATTAACTACACACATATCGACGTGCCAGATCTTTGCGCCTCCGGCAAGTCAACGAAAGCCGGGAATTTAGTACGGACCACACCACGTCCTCCGCAAGGATGTGAAAACCACAGACAAACGCCGAAGCCTCAGCCAAAGCCATCGCCCGCCGTCATAAAAAGCCTCCCGTCATCCTTGGGAGCGAACGCAAAGGCCGTTGGCCCATCATTACGGACGGGAATGGAAACTCTATTGCCATCCGGGGTAATTAACCGGGGATGAAAACCGCACACCGTACCATTAATACAACTTTAAACCTTACGCCAAACGCCATTATATGGCCGGCTTGTCGCAGCTTGTGCCGCTTCGGTTCCAGTATTCCGACCTTGATCCAACTCCAACACGGCAGAGTGTATTAGGAAGAATATTTAGTGGAATAAATCATGCACCACGTAACGCTGGGAGGACGTGGCCAAATGAACCAGTGTTCATTACTCCCGTGCGGTCCTTCTCCTCGTGCCCCAGTCACCGCTTTCCGAACCATCAACTGAACATCGGCTTGACTGTTTGTAGTTTATCAGTCCGTTACTCACTTTTTATTGCAATAAGTACACGAAGTAAGTACGAAACAATATGTGATCAGTAACCTAACTGATTTGTTATCAAAGTGGAAGTGGATTCGTGGAATTACTTCACACATAAAATTTATAAACGAACACTTATCACCTCCGGTTATCATAGGCTTATCATTCCGCCGCTCGGAGATTCATAGTCAACGTTGATAAATCATGAAATTAGACAAGTCAGTAGAAAATATTCGATTCGAATCAATTACAACAAACAATTGAAAATTGAACTGAAAATATTATCATCGATTATAATCATCACGAAACGGACGTGGGACTACGCAAAACTGAACAACCATATCAACGGTTGTTACATTTTTTTTTTGTTTTTAAATACTTCGTGACACACATCGGACGGGATTTAAAAAGCATGACAATTATCAAACACAGCCGTGTCAAATAAATGTTGATTCTCGCAACCGCGGAGCCGCGGTTTTTGAGCCTCATCTGCAAACCCTTCACACGACATCATCAAATCCCTTCAGATCACTATCAAAGCGAACGAAATCGTCGTCACCCGTTTCCACAACACCGGTTCCTGCAACGGACAGAAATCCCCAAGACTCGCAGGTCTCGAGTAGAACTCGAAGCCAGAGGCCAGGTTCGAGATGACACCGATGGTTTCCTCATTCAAGTGTCACTGTCGATTATGGTGACGCCGTTGGCGGGAGCACTGTTTGTACTGCGAGGCGAACGGCGAACCATTCGGAAGAGGAGCAGAGTTCCCTCCGAAGACATTCGCTGTCACTTGTCCGAAGGGATTCGATTCGATTCGAACTGTTCGGCCCGACCCCGAACCAACCGGCGTCCGGAGCGGAACAACTTGAACCAGTGCAAGCCAAACAAAAAGAAAAATAAATCTCTCTCCACATAAACGCGGTGCGCTTCGATCGATGGTTTTGGCGAAGCAAAATTTCGCACAAACATGTTTTCTACTCCTTTCGCGCTGTTTGCGTAGAGGTTTTGCGCCACCGGTGGAGATCGAGTGGATCCGAACGGAAACCCGAGTCAAGACGTTGGTTTTTGCGATTGAAAGTGAAGCTTTGCCCTCAGATGGGGGGGGGGGGGGATGCCGAAAGAAAACATGTTTACCAAAAAAGTACGTCGTCGTCGTCATCGTTTGGTTAGTCATTGACTTTCGTCTCAACTTCTGGCACCGCTCGAACGGGATCGCAATGCCAACAATAGGCCGGGGAAGGGGTCGACCGATCTTCCGGATTCCGAACAGTAATCAAACAATCGACCCGCTTGAGCAGGATTTGAAATTACGGCCCTTCAGTCGGAGGCTCAGAACACCTCGCAGAATGATAGCCTGGCGTGAATGCGCCACTCCTGAAAACAAATTATCCATGAAACCATCAAACCACATCTTGGCCACCCAACCAAACGGTGCCCTTCTCCCAAGTCCCCACTAGCATTCCTGCATCCCAAACATCGATACGGTTGTAGGTCACTCCCATCGTCTTATCATCGATGAATCATAGTTTTCTTTTCTACCACTGGCCACGAGGAGTTCTGGCAACTACCGCAAACCCACCACACTCCGAACTCTCCCCCCTCCGGCAGGATTCTGTTTCAGCTGACGACGGTGCCCAACTGCGGACTACGGACCTGGCGGAGCTATGTGCTCAGTCAACCGCGAAAGCCTTCGGAAGGTTTCTCTCCCGAGCCGAGGGTGCCAGTAAACTTTCTTATCGGTATGCAAATGAATCCCCGTCGCCATCGACTTCCGGGCGGTGGTGTTTGGCAAAGCGAAAACATTATCGGAAGACAGACACTGGAAGCGTTATGGACGAATCTCGGGCGAACAGAGTGGATTGATATTTGACTTTGCACTCCATTGATCTAGGAAGGCCGTTTCTTCCATTACTGAAAAAAGTCACAGATTGTCCACAGAGGGAGCAGCTTGACCTGAGACTATTAATTTAATGTGCAAACCTAAAATCGATGACACGTTATGTAAGCCCATATCATGCAGTTTTCAGACCGTCCTTTCGGTAAATATTATATCACCATGTGTGCCATAACTAAGACTAAAATTCTGATCTGATTGGCGATTATCTACAAGATTCGGGGCGACCCAGAACGGAGGGCAACGCATTGCTGGAAGGGTGTTCCACCTCATGCATAGCAGGCCATTGATAGCTCGTAACGGAAGCAGCATAACTTCACTGCTCTCGGCGCACAACAGCAGGCCGCTTCTATCGATCGTAGAACTATCCCACATACAGCAACACACACACACTCACGCATATACCGCGTCACATGACTTGCTCATTCATGTCGTTAGCATCCACGTTAGGCTGCGGCCCACACGAATTTTTTTTCGGCCCCCTCCAAACGCAGGGAGCGACCGTTTCATCTGGAAGAACGATTCGATTCCCTCCTCGTTTCTTCGGCGCACCGCCATATTTCATCCCCCGTGCGCGCGCGGTGGTGGTGTGTTCCGGGAGTCCGGAGAGATTCTGATCCCTATCTCGCGGCCATTGCCTCCGCCGTCCCCGAGCACACCGACCGACGGGATGGCTTTATTTACATCTTTTCTAATCTCCATTTTCGTTTCGTTTGCTTTCTTCGGCTCGCGTGGCTCGTGTTACCTTCACTTCGGACACGGACGGACCGAGAACAACACAAAGAGGCCAAACAGAAAACGAAACTACCGCACACACTGACGCACGCACGTACACACAAATCCAGACCGCCGCCGTTCGGCTTCAAAGGCATTCTCTGATGGTAACGTTAGAAACGGCAACATGTGCAACGCCGCCGCATCGTGTCAAGTGGGATATTATGGAACCAATAGGATGCACTTCTCGCGTGTGTCAAAGGTGACTTTGTTTCACCTCTTTCCAATCTTCGCCGTGATTCGAATTGACGTTTCTCAGGCTGCAGCATTCGAACAACGACGCACAACATCACTCGGGCGCGCCATAGGCTTAGGGATCGGGGTAACGGTAAATCAATATATTGGCGGCTCATCCGCTTCGTACCACTACCAACGCGCGCCCCGCAGCCACCGATTAACAGCGCACAACGGCACAACAAACGAGACAAGAATGTGACCCTAATCAATCGGCATTGCGTTGTTTTTCTCCAGCTTCACGGCATCATCCCATAATGCGCAGCTTACGTAAAGAATGGAAGTTTCGCTCCGGATACGTAAAACAACCACACAGAGCACTGTCGGGGGGCGCCAGCCGCCAGTAAACACTTCGCAGGCGAGGGAGGATAACGACACACACGAACGGAAAGGAACTGCATGACATAAGGACGAAAAAAGGACGACGTTACACACACACACAGCCACACACAAGCGCGTATGCTAACCCCTCTGCTGTCAAGCGAAGCGGACAACCCTCGCGAAGTCGCACACGCTGAACCCCCCAAATCCTTAATCGCTTTTAATCGCGGACAAACACTTACGGAACTGAAAATGTGAGATGCTGGAACAGACCACTTTAACGCTTTCTTTCGCTGCCACCGTTGGACCTAGAGCAGCTCCTGCCCATATTCAGGCTCCTGTGGCGTTGTTGACGCGACGACGATCGCCAGATGCACCGCTTGACGTTGCGTGTGTGTTTCTAGCGATGGTGGTGTAGTGGTAAAACCAACTCTGCCAACTGCTGCAACGTCAACTTCGGAGAATTAACCTCGAACCGGACACCGTGTGTCGTCCGAAAACCACGTTCCGCGAAACTTCTTCTCTGCCGACTGACGACGACACCAACGAACGGCTGCAGAATTCACCGATTCCATCGATTGCACACGCACACAAGCAACTTATGGCTCCCTCTCTCTGCCTCTTGCGAGAGCATCTTCCGTCCTGCTCCGTCCGCCCTACTTCCTGGGGCCTGCGACAGTTTCAGGCGAAAAATCAATAAACCATGGCGGATCAGAGTCCACACGCACACTACTACTGAGGGCGACGCTGCTCTCTTTCGCTCCGACGTTCGCTCTGGCTCTTTTGCTCCCCGCGCCCAGCGACAGCGGATCGATGTTCCACACACACACACGCCGGGTTCGGTCATGCGCAGAATCGCAGAGTGCGGCTCTTGCGGCTCGGTTGGTAAATTCTCTGAGAGAACGATCCGCTCACTCTCGGTTTGTTTTTGTCCGATTCGGACGAAACCGAGTGTGTGTGTGTGCGTGTGGTTCGTGAATGTTTACACCGAACGGACGGCGACTGACAGCGAAACGATAAATTTCAGCCTGACGTTTGAATTCGCCCGCCGCGGGCGTGAGCTTAATCGCAAACGATAAAAAGTAGTAACACACGCATCAACTAAAAATCCGGGCGCTAATTATTATCATGACCAGGCCTGCTCAAATGAATAATTCCAGGAACAGCTAGTACAAGAAAACAAATGCATATGCCTATTTCGAAACGAAGGACATGAGAAACAAGACAAGAGGAAACAACGGAACTTGACAAAAAACGCAACGCCCGTTGGAACGCACAAAGAGGTCCTTAAGGATGTGATTTCAGAATCTGACCAGCACTCTGACTGTCGTAACTGGATCATAAAATGTCTGAATCGAGGCCTTGGCACAATGCGTCTGTCGCACTGACCTGAAATAAGGGACCCGAAGGAGAACAGATATAGAAAATTCGGATGATAAGAAAAGCAGTCCCCAGAAAATGCTTTCGAATGTACAACAATGTTTCGTAAATAAGATGAATCAGGAAACGGAAAGATGAATCAAGCTTCAAATCGAGTCAGGTGACATCAACGGCGCGTTTGCAATCGATTGTCTATTGAACGGACTTTATTGAGCTATATCTTACACATCTGGAATCGTAATCGAGCGCCGCGTGCGGAACGACTATGTTGAATCACTTAAAATGTCTTCTCTCTCCACAGTTGCATAACAACGCTGGTTCTTAATACCTCCACTACTCTCGTACAGGGGAGATCCTCACTGAAAACAACAAACCTAAGTAACAACATGAAACCTGCCGGAAACCAGCACGTGGGACACAACGTTCCCCGTATACTGTACTTGGCACTGATTTGTTAAGTAAACTTGGCATGGGCGGCCGCGCCCTCTAGACACGCATGCTCTCCTTCGATTTGGAGTGTCTGTCGCGTTCCTTCGAATCACGATCCCGTTCCCTCAGGTTGGCGGACGAGTGGCCCCGTACTAGGCCCAGATTAAGCGGTGGCAATGCCGTGCGGATGTTCATCAATCGTTTGCTCTTTTCGATGTTGGTGCGAGCGATGCGTTGGTTTTTGGCCAGGGTGCCGCTGCTCCCGTCGTCGGATCGGCCCATCTCAACGGCGTCCGCACTGCGGCTACCGGCCCGATCGATGCCGACCACGAACAGCTCCGACTTGCCGTAGTACCGTGGCATCGAAAGATCGTCCGTCTGCGATTGCCGGTTGATGCCGGCCGTCTGAATTGAGTACAAACTGACCGACTCGCGGTACTTCTCGATGACGGGCGTCTCGAGGTAGTTCTTCGGGAGGTTCGAGTACGAAATGGCCGGCACCTCCGGTGTCATGCTGATGGCATTATACGCTCCAGAGCCGCTGCTTCCACCGCCACCACCGCCGCCCACGGACGACGATATTGTAAAGATGTCGTTCTCGCTGGCCGGACGAATGGCAAAGTATGGTACCTCTGCCTGAAGGTAGCTGATCTGCTTGTGCACCATACTGCTGCCCACGTCGCGCGGAATGGACTTCGATAGGGCCGCATCGGAAAAGACACGCGGGGGCCTCAAGATGACCTCGTCGTCCCGCTCGGACCCCGCCCCGTCGATGTCCTCTTCCTCGACGATGGCCGGAATGACACCACGGTTATCTCGCTCACCCAGCGACGTTCCTAAAATGAAGATCCCATTACTCATTAGAGACTGATAAGGCAAAGCACCGCGAAGGTGGTTTCGTTGGCGTTGGACGAGCTTTTCCGTATATGAACGTCGACCATAGATCGACAAATCTGTGCCAGCGAGAGAGTGACAGAGTGAGAGACAGAGTGCGTGAGGGTTTAAGTGTGCCTGTGGTGTGTCTATACAGCTAAAATGTTGAAGCGCTTATAGTGCCACAACCGTAAAGAAAACTACCTTAAGTACCTCGGACAAAACATGCAAGCAACGAAGGGAAACACCCGTTTTCTAGGGTTGTGTAATATGGCAGAAGCAGAAAAGTGGACTATGAAGCACTATGGCCAATTTGATAGTATGTTAAATTAATCACTCAAATAAAGAACACAGTGCCACCGTCCACTGTCCTGTGCAATCTACTGGGAAATCAAATTATAGTTCGAAGAACGTAAGGCGTGCGCGTTCTTGGGGACCCAGCACGCCTTCAGCCATGCCTAAAATTGAACCAAAGGAAGCCTGCGTGACCTACACGTGACCCAATGTCACGGTTGATGGCGATTCGTGGCGTGTCTTTTACGGTTGACGTGGCGGATACTTCGTTTCGGGACGTGCGCTACGACGAAGCATGCATTACGACGTCGGACGATAACCATAACTACAAACTACAGCGATAACAACTATACAACAAAACTTAGGTTTAGACCCAAAAGCTAGACAAGCAAACTAGCGGCAAGGATGGTTGCTCCTGTTGGAAGGTTAGTGACACACAAGGGCGCAGTAGTGCCAATTCTGGTGCTGTACGAGGAACTTACCTGTTCCAGCGTTCTCCCGTTTCGCAAAAGGCGTCTGCCCACCGGATTTCCCTAGTAGTAGCTCCTACGAACCACGATGTGTGGTGCTGATGGTTAGTATACAGACGCAGATATACACGTGTAACGACCCCACAGACGTGCCAATGTGGTTAGCGATTGGAGTACAAGTGGAGGTAGGTTGCATGCGGTCAGTAACTGGTGTGCCAATTCGTTCGGAAGATGCTATTTTTATAAAGTTACTTTATTCAAATCGAACTTTTATGCTCGCGCCAAACTTAGGCTAACTCAAAGGTTCTTAGGTAATATTACTGTTAGGCGTGCCTTCTTATAAAATAAAGCTCAAAGCTAAATCTGAAACCTTAATTAAACCCTAAATGTTGGGTGGTGCGTTCCAGTGGCACGATCGATCGAGTCCATCGATCGTGCGAGTTCATTCGATGCACTTTTAATCCCCCGGACCAGCCAGACATGGTGTGTGATTCTATTAAATACCGACCCAACAGATGCTTGTGACTAGTGATTCTTGTACATGCACGGCAAAAGTGTGAAAAACTTTTCCCAACTTCCGCTGTCGTGGTGGTGGCGTTGGCTTATTTTTTTGGACCGATCTCGGTTTACGGTGAACAGTATTCGGGTTTGCTCATATGTCACCGAGGTGTTTGAGTTTGTTTGTGTGATTGGTTTGTGGAGTGTCGATGGGAAACGAAAGGGTGAAGGAGGGAGCCTTTGGTGGCCAATCAGGTTAACCCCAGGGGGTGTATGTGCGGAGGTGGCTGACGGTGGGTGAGCTGAAACTTCTAGTTACCTTCAAGCCGTTTCAGGAGCTTATCCGAACTCTCCGAGCGGCCGTCATCGCCAGCACCAGGCTCGGCGGTGGAGGTGGCGGCGGCCGCCGGGGTCGTCACATCGATCGGTGAACCGGAATCGGAAATGGCAAACTTCACCGACGACGGCGAGGTGGCCTTTGACGTTTGCTGCTGCTTGGGCGGTGCGTTGGATTGGAAAATTTGTGAATTAGCAAAGATGGCCATCACTTCCGGTGCCAGCATCGGGACGTTGGTTTGAATCTCTCGGCGCAAATCGTCCTCGTGAATTTTGCAGGCGGAGCTGGTGAAACAACAGAAGCAGACAACAGAACAGATCAGAACATAGTCAAACACAGACCTCGGCCGCGAACACGACAAAGAACAATGCCAGAACAATTTGCAAGAAAATTTGAACTTGATCAGGTTTAAACAAAGAAGCAAAGTTGCAATCTAAAGTGATAGCCTTAATCCGAAACACTAAAGAAAAACTCAATCCAAACTGCCATTTCATTGTTCATTTTTACAACTATCAAAAAACAAACGTACACGTTAAATTTATTGTTTCCTGAGGCAGGGGACTACCATTCGAGCTTACCTCATCGACATGTTACGTCCGATGCTGCCACCAGCACCACCCGCCGGTTGGCGACATATCGGTGCATTGTTGTTCTCGGCCGAGTCACCGTCCGCCGTCGGTCCACTGTAGTAGCCGTTTTTGCTCTTATTTTTGACCACCTTTTCATCTTCTTCCGGGTCGTAGTTAACTGTGGAAAGTCGACGAACAAGACCCCAGCGTTAGCGAGAGATTGTAGAGAGTAAAATATTTGTCTGCACGGGTCGCCGGGACTCCGAGACTACCATCGCAGCCGGGCAGACCGGATCTCCGGTGGTCTATTTGGCGAGCGTTTGATAAATATTGTTCCTGCCGGCGAGATAAATCGAATTCGACGTCAGACTCAGCAACGGGAAAGGAATGCGGAGCGAAGGCAACCACCACTAGCAAAATGCGGTCAGTCGATCGCACGCGCTGGTTGCGGCTCGTTAGGTCATTCTTCTTACTTAATTACGTGATTCGAATGTAATTACACTTTCTTAAACTCGCCGCATTCGACGGAGGAACCGTGCGGTCCTGGTTGAGACCGCTTTGAAGCATCGAGCGGCTGACGGAATCCGCATCCAGTGCCACGAACTGGCCGCAGACCAAATGAGACCACCCCAAATACTGCTCCGACCATCCTGCTTCTTCAGCGGGATGTGGGCGCCCGTTTTGTCTAATTGAAATCCGTACACCCAACATAATTATCGACTGCCACCGCGGACCGCTTCTCAGATTCTGGAAGATTTCGAATGCTTCTGACTGGCGCCGGCTGGCAACTTGGGCTCGGGAAGATCATTATTCTTTTCTACCGAGGAACCGAGGGTCCGAGAAAGTGTGAAAAGCGCCACTCGGCACGACCCAGTCAGAGTGGTAGAGTGCCGGGATCGGATTCGGATCGATGCTTTATATGCTGTCACCATTATTTTAACCTTCCCACACATAGTGGCGCAGCGCATAACCTCATCCGCCGTTGAAAATGGGTGACCGATAACGACGGGCCCGCCCTCTCGAATCCCGGAAATCGATTACTCCCGCCCGCGTTCTGTTTGACTTTCCCGTTCCCGGAGCTTTCCGGTGGGAGCTTTATAATTTAACGTCGGTTCTGATGCGGTGCTACCAGACCAGATGTGAGGGCGAAGTACGGGATCGAAATCAATTTTCCACACGAGCTAACCCGCAGCCGGCAGCGTGGTGTCCAGGCTCGGCTCGGAAAGCGAATTCGGTCAATCGAAGTGTGATATTAATCGTGCAGAAGCCTCGCTTGAAGTGCGGGATCCCCACAAGTGTCCACAAACGATCGATGATTAATTGTGGGGCTTTAAACATTTTCTCTTCTGCAAAGTGATTTCTTTAGCACCCGCTCAATGGAGCGATGTTGGTAGCACTAACCCACTCCGTAAATGTCCCTTTAGGGTCAATCAGAATAAGAATTTAATGAAAGTGTGTTTAAAAATATTAAGCCCCCGAAATCAAACATATATTTTTCGAGCTACTCAGTGGTTTGAGAAGGCGAGAGCCTCTAATTTTGACGACACCAGGAACTACAAGACATCGTCATTCGTCAATGTCTTGAAGCTCTAGCAGAAGTGTTTGCGAAGGATTATCAATGATTGCACGTTGATCGTTTTTATAAAAGAACAACGGCCTGGGAATCGACTTAGAACGAAGACCCAATGGAACTGCAACACGCATCTCAGACATCTTTGTCCAAAATATTGAAGCAATTATCCCTTGTCAATGTTTGCCGAATAAAATCCAGAGGTTCGGAACGAACCGGCGTTCCCCCCCCAAATCCGGACCTATACGAATAAAGCTCCATAGTTCGATCGTCAGCGAGTTAGTTTGCGGGAATTTAGTCTGAGAACTTTTAAGCACACGTCCACCGAAAACCGCTGCCGGCACTGTTAGACACGCCGGACGGACAGTGACAGCAATCTGCAATGCAGCACCAGGCACAGGCCAGTTCGTGACGGCTAAAAAGTGGAGCAAATTTATCCTTTAAACCACGCGAACCGCATCATTTTTTTCGGCCGGGGCGCTCGACCCATTTTCCTGCACCGCCACCACCGGGAGTGCGGGAATCAAATTAATAAAATCATTATCGCTAACCCTGTTCGAAAAACGGAAGTATCTAATACATCGCACCCAATGCTGGTGGCTGGTGTGTATGGGCTTGGCTGGGAAAATTAGACACGAGCGCATCGGACCTGCTGCGAACCTGGCGAGGAATGTTCTATATTATCGGCGCTATATCCCGTTGCCACCGTTGCACCCTTTGTGTATGTGTGTGTGATGCTCTTTAACGAGCCAGGATCGCCGCTGGAATATGCACGGGAGTTTGCGGTGCTGCCGCATCGGGTGAAATTAATTATCAGTTCAATTATCGTGCGACGGACCCAAAAGAGCCGCCCCGGGTGCCGTACCGGATGGCCACACGCCGTCGCGAGCATACGTGTCGCGTAGCCTTTCCGCCTGTCTGTTCTGTCTCTCCTTCTCACTCGACCGGTCGATGGCGCATTTCCCGAAATTAAATATCAACAGCATTTCCCAGCTCCCAGAGCGCCGTTCTCACGCGCGGCACTGGGCGTAGGAAATGCACTTTACGCATCAACCCGTGCACTGTCTCTGTCTCGCTCACTCACTCTCTCTCTGCCTCTCTCTGTTCCTCCGATGCACTTCTAGCAATCGATGGGAAATGTGTAGTAACGCAGCCGGGTCGTGCACCGCAGAAATCTGCGGTAAGCGATGTATCAGTGAAGGAACGCACATCAAACGTGAAAGTTTGATAAACCACCTCCTCCCCTCAGCCGGCTGAAGCTGCATCGCCCAAATGCATCGCCTCGAATGCAGCGCGAACGATATGCCTCAGCCGCGTCTCAGCCGTCACTTTTGGACTGAGCATCGAAATGGCCACAGCACATGGAGATCTGGACCGGGCGCCACTGGGTTTAAATCAACATCAAATGCTACTTCCCTATCGATCCCAGGCACAGGACATTCGCATCATTTTCCATTCAGTGGGATCAGTGCGCGGCCGTCCCGGGCGGTGGACGACTTGCGATAAGTTCGTTGAATCGGGGAACATTTGCAGAACTAAAGACCTTCATAACATCTTGAAATTATGTTCGTTTGCCCTTATTTATTGAATTGTTTTGTTCTTTTAGGTTTATTTAAAGTTTTATCTTTATTTGGATTTTTTTTTAGACGCGTTTCTTTCTTATTCCACTTTATTTTGTGATAACAGTTTTCGCGTTGTGTTTTGAATTTTACAATAATTATTGACAAGTTTTTGGTTTTATTCCAGATTTGGTTTTCTTTCTCAACTTCGTTCAATTCCTGCTAATGCAGAATAAGACCAAGTATTCTTTAAAATTCAATTAGCAGGTTTTTTTCTAATATGCGGCAATATATTGTTACCTAATTTCGCAATAAATTCGAGGCCCTGTTTTTACTAAAAATAACGTTTAACAAAATTAAAAAAAACAGAATCCCAAATAACGTGTAGCAGCACGCCATACAATAGAGTAACAAGAGTGGTTTACTTCAAAACTTAGATGGTGCTTCACGGGCATACTTGGCGCCGATCAATTGGTCGATCGATAGGCGACTCTAAGAGCAAATTTCTGTGATCTGAATGCGCCTATTCTGTCATTTAACATTCCTCGAAACGGATCAATCCGTCACCGGCATCCGACACCGGCTGGGATGCTTCAGCACAGTGTGACTCGGGCGCTTAGAGCGTGTACAGAGCCGCCATTCAGCGCAGGCATCATACTCTCCAGATCTGCCGGTGCCGGTTTGTGTCCGCACAAAAGGACACTCGAGTGCACGGGATTCCAATGTCAGCTCGGAATGCACCATAAGCGCCGCACCGGAATCGGCTGCATGTGCGTCTGGCGGCGTTGGATCAATTTTGTCATCAATCGATAATATTCGTTAGGCCGTCGGGCCCGAGGTTTTTGTCGAGTTCCACTCAGTTGCCCGTTTACGTGTTGTTGCTTTTTTGCCAAACTTTTCGATTTTTTTACTTTCTCGTTCAGTCTCCTCGCAATAAAGCCGGTATCTGCAGCAGCGCAGCACATACACGGTCAACGCACCATGCTCGCCACCGGGAGGCAGCAGCCACCCATTTCGATAACGTAATTTAGTGAATGCCGAAGCGAACGGCACACCAATATATGTGAGACACCCGGCGTCACGTCCATTTTGCTGGTGGTGAATTTACTTGGAACGAAAGGACGAGAAAAAATCACACACACACACACACGGGGCCACGGGGAGCTGCATTTTATTTGATCACTTTCTACAGCAGCGTGGGTTTGAAAAGTTCTAATTTGATTCGCACCAATTTCGGCGGTTCACAGCAAACAAAATTGGCTTTCCCTTCGGTTGGTAAATCGTCCCCATGCAATTGACGAACGGTGGGTGTGTGCCCCAAATTTGTATGCGCCAGTGGTCGACACAACGACTACAGGGGACACACCTGCAACAGCTGCGTGTCGCTCTGTAAATGCGAGAAATCGGCAGCTCGCACAAAAAAAACAACCCCAAACGTTTAATTTTATTTGCATTTAAGTGGTGAAAAGTAGTTTTTAAATTAAGAAGGGGAAAAGGAAATAAATCAATGAATTAAATTTAACAAACTAGGCCGGTGTCCTGTTAGGAGTAAATATTCGCTTTATGCGTCGTCATTTTCAGAATTAGTAACCCAAATAAAATAGAAAGTAGAGAAAATCATCCAAGGAAGGACACGCCACAAAACCAAGGAAGCAACAATGCGTAAACTACGGAAATGTACAAAATGCAACTGACAAAGAAGGGAAAGCAAAAACTAAACAGTAAAGTAAAAGGTAAAACTGCAAAAAACTATAAAAAGTAAAAAAGATAGACATAAAATAAGGTAACTTGAAAGACCACACTAAACAACAAGAATGAACCAAGATCGAAAAGGACCAGCACAAGCCAAATTCTTTTCTGGTCACTTCTAATGCGAAAACACTCGCTACTCCCCGGAGAAACTTCAAATCACAGTTCGAGTCAGGTTCCTGGTCCGCTCGTGTTTTTGGGGTGGTTCTGCTTCATCACTGCGTGATTGCGGGTGTGATATGAGCCTGTGGTCGTGTGGGTGTGCGTCAACAATAATTGCTCCTTCTTATCTTGTGCCGAATGCGACGGTGTTCCAATCGGAGCCTGATGCAGCATCGCCAGACACTCGATCCAATCAAAGTAAATGGATGAAAGCAAAACAAATAGCCAGCCGGTCCGGTAAGGAGCACTCGGTGACGGCGCACCCCACAAACACCTCCGGGCTCGTGCCATGAAAACCGGCAGCTTCATTTCGGCATCCTGAACAGGGGCAGCAAAACAATAGAGCGCCTCAAGTGGAGGTGCATCGGAGTAACGGACCGTCAGAACACACTAACCGATTCGTTGGGCACTCACTCCTGATGCACCACAATCGGAAAAAAAAATCTTTGAAGAAAACCAAACACAAGAACCCCAGGAGCGGAAACCCCAGGAGCGAAATCCTAAGAATGATTCCGTAACCTCCGCTCGTTCCAGTGGAATTGGGTTTTCCTTTTCGGTAACTCAATGATGCTCGACCGACCGACCGACCAACCGACTCGGAAAAAACAGCAAATCCTTCGGTTAAGTTTCTTCCTTCAAATCGTCGAGCAAATCATGTCTCGAGTCCCGCCCCAGTCCAGGCCCAGTGAAGCCATCTTTCGATCGGGGAATATAATACGGTTACGCGAGAAAATCATAGTCACTGGGAGGTGAAATTTTAATGTACCGCCTTTTCGTTTACTCACCTAACGTTTCGTCGAAACAGAACTTCTCCTCGATGCAGTTCCAGTAGAAATCTTCCCAGCAGCTGAAAAAACTGCGCGTCAAGCGAGAACGCGGGATAGAAAACGTTGTTTTAAGAGTCAATTCGAAGGCAAACCGACGATACAAGTGCTACAGTAGATTTGCAACAAATTGTGGAGTGTATTTTATTCAAGCTCAATTTATTTGATTTTTGGTTTTCGAAAATTAGTTCTACCCGTAGATGTACCAGGGACCAAAATTAGTCAATTTAAATGTTTTGTTATGGAAAATGAACCGTTTTATTGACAAAGTGCTGCTCGAACAGGAATCGAATTTAGTATCTCAAACAGGATCACATGATCGGATATGTTTCGAGTGATAAACTGGATCCCAATGAAAGATTAGAGCATAGGGGCTAAGCTAAACTAGGCTAGCCCGTTATCGCCGAAACACGTGACGGATGGCAAGATAACAAAAGGCAGAAGCTACTTACCACTTGCAGCAGTTACACATTTTCCGTCCCCTGCCGTGTTGTCACAGACTTTGTAATGCAAAAAAAACAGTGTGAAGTGTGATAAAACTACATTTAAAATTAAGTACAAACAGCGGTCGATGCATAAAAGATTACTCTCGTTGTTGGGATAAATTGGGACCACAAGGCCGGCGTTCGTAAGTTTCCTCACTTTTGTTCCTTTAATATCACAGTTTCACCGATCAGTGGGATCGGTAACGATTGCGGCTGTGCACGAAGGTCTTTAACAATACCAAATCACGAAATCACTTTCCTCGTTTTCGCTTGACACGTTGGATCAGCATTATTTTGACACACTGGGAATGGCACTTCAACTCTGTACGCTTCTACAGTGCTCTAGGCACAAACTGGACACGTCACTGGTACCGGTTATTGAAATTGCTGCCGAATAGCCGGACGGCTTGCTTGAATCCTGTGGCGAGGAAAAGAAAGGAAAGCAATGAAATCAATTTTCACATTCGCTACCCGTGCATCGATGTTCTGGACGCGTCCAGAACTCTTGAAGCTCGGCACCCACAATCTCGGCACGACGGCAAACTCTCCATAAATCAGTCACATGAGCCGTGGCACGACAAAGCCACACTAAAAAGCGCGCTCGACAGCCTTCACCGTCGTCGTACCTGACCGATTTGTCGTCCAATGCCTGTGACGGACCCAATCAACCACCCAAACTCGACCGAAGTGTCTGTAAATGTCGTACACGGTAGCGCCGTCGGTCGAGCTGCTAGGTCCAGATTGGCAGCGATGATAAATTTCGACCTCCGCTATGTGGCGCATTAACGAGACCACACAAATGCGGTGCGCATCCCGAAGGCCTACCTGAACAGGCGACTGTGACACTGGCAGGGGGCAGCGTTTACGGCAGGCGTTTTACGAACGTCCATAGCACGGCGGCAGGTCACGGCACGGCTTATCAACGGTCGTCGAGGAACGAGGCCGCTCGGTTGCCGATATCGTCGAACCGCGCTTGACGCTCGAGAGAAAACGATAAGAGCCTTCCACCTGTTTAGGTTATGATGGGGCCGTGTCGTTTTGTAAGCGAGTCGCACAAGGGCTAGGGATCGTAGGATAAACGTACCGCGGTTCGTATCATGCAAAATCTGGATGGAAGCCATTCCATGCGGCTAATTCGTAAAAGGACCTGTCGAATCGGCTTTCCCACGCAAGAGGGTGGCTTCATCAGAGGGCAGCCTTTTTCCGACAGGAATATGACGTCCTATGGAGAACTAGTCCATAGAAGAGGGCTTTTTGAAACATCGTTACAAAAGTTCTGTAGCAAAACATTCATCAGGGCTCAGGAGTTCAGACTTAAGGCAGAAGCGGCCCAATTAAGTCTATTACAACTGCCAGACCTCTCCACCCAGAGGTTCCCGGGAAATAATGAAAACTCAACAGCGCGCTTCTTCGTTGCAAACAGAGTATGTCATGGTTGGTTTTCGGTTTTTCCGTACACTCACTCACACAGAGCTTCGGCGGAGAAAAACTGCATTTCATCACTCAAACAAGATTAACTCGGCTCACTTACATTCCATTTCTAATGGATAATTTATTACCCCGGCGGCTAGGGCCTGAGTGCTGACTAACGGTATGGCCTCCAACTAAACACACTCGCACACACACACACTAACGTACGCTTCCGGAGGTATTCCTTGAGCTCACCGCCGCCCCCAGCCTGCCATGGGGCCATGAAAGGGCTCATCGTCACCATGGCACCAGCACCAGCTCGGCACCGTGGTGACATGTTGTCAGCCAGTAAACTAGATTCCTTTAATTACCGCTCCTGGGGACGGGGCGGTTCGAGCCTGCGAGGCGGGGGGCTGTGACTAAATTGGAGGTCACACAAGGCCTTCAACGCGGCGAATGTGGCGAGCCGCCCATGGTCAAATGGCGAGAATCCGATGCGCACTAGTCGCGACCGAGACGAGTGCTGCAGGCGAGGTGCAATTTTTCAGCCCACTTCAGCCCTACAACCCGACCCGACGCCAGACGCCGCGCTGAAAATGGATGCGCAATGTTTGTTCGCGCTGGCAAGCTCCATTTGTTAATTCGATTAGCATACACACCACGGGCGGGACCGGCTCTGCGCCTGCTCTGCGCCGGACTCGCGGAGCTCGAAAACCGATAAACCAAATTCGTGACTTCGAAAATTGGCGTACAATGCCGCGCCGATGTTTGGCGATTCCATTCTGGTGGGGACTTTTTCGGGACGTTTTCGTGAGTGCCGGGTAAATATTTAAACGGCGCCAAAATCACTGACCCACGCCGAAACGGCCTTTGGCTGGGCCCGGGGCTGGGCTGAAAAACGCAATAGCCTCGTGCGGCTAATTATGACGTTACGAGTAAACGCAATCGTGCGAAAGGAACTTCGTCCTCCGAGCACCCCCCGCCGGCCAACATGTGCCACGCACACACACAGTGCGGATGTGCTTTTCGGCCATACCATTATTCGGTTCCGATAATTCGAGATAAGGTGGAAATTGGTTCTTGGTCCAACGGGAGTAGCGCTCGTGCGTTTAAGGTGGGTATCGAAGAAACGAAAGGTTTGACTCCGAAATTCCGACGTCTTTCCGAATTCCGAAAATACGGAGCAGCCAGCATTTATTTTCGTGAGCTTTTGAAGGCTAGGTTCTATGCTTTGAACTAGGATGTTGCTTCAGAACAATCAACAAACTAGTTAGAACCACGGTACTAAATGTACTCCTATTCGTTATTAAAAAAGGCATCTTGAAGGTTTTTTTGCACTACGCCGCCCAACAGAACCAAGCCGGAACCTAGCTTCAAAAAGGACTCCGTATGCCGCAGCGCGGCTAAAGACCGATCACGAGCTCGATTACTTGCATGAGATGCAATGAGACGCCGAGTCGAGCAAAAGGCCATTTTCAAAATCCACCACCGCCATTAAACACGCCGCCCAATCCGAGCGAATAATTAGTTTTCCAAAACCGACCCCCTGAGCCGACCGAGAATGCAAATAAAATCCAAAAACAACACAAATCACGCCTTCCCGCAAGAGCACCGGAGCAGATCGTCAGGGATGTGTACGGCCGGCCGGTTGGATGCACAAATCACTGACGACCGCACATGATGCCGTCGATTTCCATTGATCGGCCAGCCACGCGACGGCCGGCCATTTCCGCGTCACGTGTCAGTGCAACTCGAACAAACGGCGTTTCGCACCGAGCGAAGCGAAACATGGTCAAGGTCTCAGCCGGCCGGTCAGGCATCGGTGTACGGTGCCACACCGTCCAAAAAACAATTTGTTGCTAATCAATCAGCGCCAAACACGCCACCCGAGCCAACGGAGATCCAAATTCGGACCCACCCAACTGCCGCCTGCTGTCTCGAGGAGAGCAAATGTGTCTCTAACGCGGGCAAGGTCTCGCCAAACGGACGGACGGTGTGCCCGATTTGTCGCATAACGTGGAGCAGAGTCCGTCATTAGCAGCGGCGCGGATGGGTCTCTGCGCGGAGCATGGTGCATGATTTATGAGAGACCACGCGCCACACGGTGGGGCCTAGAACGCAAAATTGTAGCAGACAGTTACTGCATCGGTTCCTCGTGGCTCCCTCGGAAGCAGCCTTCTTCCGGCCCGCCAATCAATTTCAGTTATCCACCAGCCCCGGTCGCGGTCCCCGAAGGCCACTCCGTTGCATTTCTGGCCCGCAATCAATTGCTATCCAAAGGAAGCGCAGTCAGGAAGGCCCCTCGGTGCCCACCCCCCGATAATGGTTGATGTCACTTTGATAACCTGCAAGTCAACCGACGGATTGATCGCGTAGCAGGCGGCTCTGGATTGACCGGGAACGGGTTCGAAGGGTTTGCACAGTGCAGCTGCCCGCCCTCCTGCTGTTTGCTCATTTGTGGGGCTGACCATGAAGTTACACGCAACGCTTCCGACAGAGAGAGAGAGAAAGAGAGAGAGCTTCTACCGCCGGAAGTGGATCACACGCACCTTGGGAGAGGCGAGCAGAGCAGAGAAAGGCGGCGTACAGATTACGGTCGCCAAAACTCATACGCCACCACCAAGGATGCGCGCTGGAGATGTTTTGTTTATTTAACGCGCTTTATTTATTCGCTCAATTTGCGAACCGTGATTCGCCCGGATCGCGTAATGCAGTTAACCAGAGTGTACACACTCGAAGGTCCAGGACCGGCGTGGTCCCGCGGTCCACTACTTTACACTCGCCAGGGGTTTTTGCACAAACATCACACGGTGGTCGTCTGGTTGGGTTTTTGGTGGGAATAAATGCGGGGCGGTGTTTGTTGAACTCAGCTACTGACCTCCTGTAACCGTACCCAAGTCTAACGTTAATCACCGATGTATAAGAACTTGTAGAACATCTCTTTTAAGTTGTTGAGTTCAAATGAAAATTGAATTATTTCAAGAAAAGAAAATGTTTGGGCATTTCAACAGTAACACTTGCGAATTAAAATAATCCGAAAATTCTCTTCAACGTGTAGCCACTCAAAAGAAAAAGAATTTTAACCATTTAGCCGGCAACCTGCGTTCGAATGTGCTGCACCCGTCTGCGGCTGCACTTAAATATTGTTCGTGTGGCACACCGTTCGGCTGCTCGGCATTCGTCACCACGGAGGTCCGCGTGACCACACTCTCAACGCAAATCATAAGCCGTATGCTCGGGTGTAACGATAAAAAAATATACGTTTGCACTCACCGGCGAAATAAAATAATGAATATATTAATAATTATTATCAATTATGCATGTGAAGTTTTAATGTTTTCATTAAACAACCGAAACACGGATGGCGACCGCCCACAGCCGGAGCATAAATGTGCCCGCGCCCGGCGGCTTCGGTTGTGCACTGTGTGCGAAGTGATTTGCATCCTTTTCGGGTCGCCGCCCCCCGTGCGGTTCTCTCGATAGGACATATGTCTGCGAGCGTTTCTCGCCGGCCCACCGGATTGGCCCACCGGTGGCCCACCGGCAAACGTGACACGGTGCAGCACGATTTCTGCTTCCGGTGAGGCACCAGATTCCCGCGCACGCCCGCACGTCCCAGTCTCTGTCGAGGGGACATTTATTTGCCCGTGCACACATTTGCCATTGCGCAATGGTACGCAACGAACCGCTTTGTTGCGTCAATGCGAACATTATGTGCAGCAACCACCACCAGGCCAACACTAGGAATGTGTGCAGTACACGCAGGACAGAGGCCACAGGATGCACGGTGCAACGTGGTGGCCTGAAATGTATTTTATGAAATTTTCACTCACCGGAAATGACCTCGACGCCGAGAGACTTTCGCATTCTGCGAAAAAGCAGCCCTCGAGGTGGGTTATCATCGGTGGCTTGTTCGAAAAAAAGGGAGCTACAGTTGGAAGGTAATTTACAAAGTAGAGTTTACTGAAATCACACTAAATAACGCATGAATGGATGAATCTATAGGCAGGGGCAAAACCTCACCAACTTGAAGGCCAGCTACTGATATGGTACAAAATTAAACCTCATTTATCTCATTCCGCTATTCGTTAGTAAATTCTGCTTAAGCTCTTGTTGTGGATCGCTTATCGGAAACACCTTTGACACTATGCGGTCGCTGGGGGAGAGGCGCCCTCTGATGAACGATATTGATTTAATCGATTGCAACTTTTTACCACCATCCAGTCGGACCAGCAAATCCAGTCGCAAGCGGATATCAAGTGTTCGTGTGGCATTGTAAAGCTTTAATCGAAAATCAGTTCCCCTTCGGGAGGTGCCACATGGAATCTATAAACTATATGTACGCACTACACAGCCGTCAGTGAGATTTTTCACTGTCATTATCGAAACTGAACGCGCATATTCTAAATAAGCGGCAGTGGTACTACTTCCTAATGTCACGTTATCCATCACTTGCTCTCCCGTATTGGGGACATATTCAAATGAGTCGAAATTGATTTGCCGCGTACGGGCCCGTGTTGTTGAAAAGTGTATATTTAATTAACGCGACGATCCATCAATCAACGCGGCTCCACAAACATTATTTTCACATCTCAACACAACACCCACTTTTTGCCCAGCTTCGATTGCGAGCGTGATAGGAAGTTGGCACCGAAATTGGCTATTCACAGAATTTCAATTTACGATTCCGAGCACCACAATCCGGAACAGGATCGCTGGAATGCATCGGTTTTATTCGGCAACGGATAGATAATGAACTCTGCTTCGAAATGGAGTTGTTGCAATGGAGCGTATATTTTTGTGATCCTCACACAACGAAGCATTTAAAACGTAAATCACATAACTTTAATATCACAATTGACAACCTGCACGAAACGTGCCCCAAAACGTGATCAAACTGAGGCGTGATCCGTATTTCTCACACAGCTCGGCAATGATTAGTGTAATCAACAAAAACGACGCGCCAAGAGCCAAGAGTCTTCTTCCAACAATTAGCGCAGGTTCGCACGTTGTGGCTACACCGATGTCGGCCTTTGCTGGTACCCCCACTCGACAGATACCTTTAAAACTCATCGCAACCTCGGAACCGATCTTGAACTTGATGTGGCAAAGCTTCCGGTGCGACTAGAGCCGCAGCTTCCACCGACGCCCTTGTTTGTCGCCCTCGAACCGTGGAGCATTTGTTTAAACCGTTGCCTTCCTCACGCGGCACAGTGTGTGGCGATTGTTTTTTCGGTACCAGTCGACCCCAGTCGCGGCCATGAGCGGATTATTTGGCTGTGGGGGACGAACGAATTGAGAGACGTGACTCAAATCGAACACAACAAGGAAACATGTGCGGCTCCCGTCGTACACACGTGGCACTGTCAAGAACGCGCGTGCTTAAATGTCTGGCGAGATATGCTTTTACGCAGCAGAGCACAAATTGCAAGTGGTTCGAGACTGCAAATTATTTTCATTTAATCGTTTTAATTTCCCAAAAAGTTGTCCCATTTCGGAGTGTTCCATCACCTCAAGGCTCAAGAATCGGTGCGAAATGGCGGATTTTGTGTTTGTGCAGCAAAGCTTTAAAGTTTTGCAAAATTTAATTACAATATTTCACTCGACGCCGACTGACCCGAGACCACAGAGACAGAGAACATACACGCCGCGTGCAACATAACAAATGTTGAACATAAAGGTGATGGATTGCACAACTCTTCCCGTGGGGCGTTGTTTATCTTTCGGCTTCGTTGTTGCTCTTCCACCGTTGAATGAACCACCACACCGCTCGGCGGCCTCCCCCACCGCGGGGTTATGTTTATGTTTCGACAAGAGTGTTGGCAGCGCATTACTATGCCCCTGTGGTCTAGTAATGGCAATCCTGGTATGCAGGGGCGGCCCACCCGACCCGACAAACGATTCCAAAATTGAAGTGAAACTGATGTCGAAGTCTCATTGCAAAGCAATCCGCCGCGTGTTCGGTGTGGGGGTGTGGGGCAGCCTCGTAACTCCATCGACGGGCGGCAGCTTGCCGAGTGGTGCCGCCGAAGGGACCTTGAAAGAGGCCAACAACATCGCAACGCCACGAGACTAATGTCTGAATTCGTCGTCGATGCCGTCGCGTCGAACAGAGTGAGAACAGCGTGTCAAGATGTTTATGGAATCGTAGCACCGCCCGGTGAGCTTTGTCCGATACAACCCACCGTTGTTGGCGTCTTTAAGGCTGTGCACCGTTGAGAGGTGCGTAAGTCGTTCAGCAAAACAACATCACCAGACCAAGCTATTGTAAGAAAACAACGCTGTAGTTTACGACGTACACGACGCAGCAGATGACTAACACTGAAGGGTACCCCAAACAGTCTAAATATTTTTTTTTATGAATCATCGTGTTGTGGTGGTCTCTAGAAACGGTTAGGAAGCTGTACGGATGCTCACTGCTAGTCGACAAAAATAATACAATTTTCATTGCTATGGTTTTAACAAAACAATAAAAATTAATAAACAAAAAAAAAGTAAATTAGTGTGTTTGAGAAAGCTGAGTGCTGAATAAAAATAGTTCTTATATCAACCCTTCACGAAGCATTAAGATTATGAAATCATCCAGAATATTTGAGGTGCTTTTGGGTTGGCATTTATTTTTCACGAACCATAGCTTGGTGTAGCTTTTCCGATAGTCAACTTAAACAATTTACTGCTTGTGGCAGCCGAAACGCAAATCATAAATGATAACACTCCACAGCCGGAGAACATTCACACACAAATAACGGCCCAACCCGGCGGCTCTTGGCTCGTCTAGACCCGTGTGAAACCCAATAAACTTTTCACCGAAATGCCGTCACCGACAGTCGCCGGTGGAAACTTGTGGCCATTTTCAATATATCAAACCGGGTCGGCCTTCGCAGCGATTACCGGACCAATGGTTCGGAAAAACGGACCATCCTACGGTGCCGCCAACGGTGGTAAGTGGTAATTCGATCCCTGGCTAGCCCGCTTGGTTCAGAATTCTGCTGCCGTTCGGCTCCGTGATGCCGCCGTCGCCGTCTGCGATCCCAAAGTGTGATTATTGCACGAAACCAAACCGTGGCCTACCGGGAACTCCGAGAACGACTGGTTCCGGGAAATGAGAGATCAACTCGCATGTTTTGCCAAATTGCTCGACCACACGGAACGGCCTTTCCATCCATCCTTTATGCTCGGCATCGGCTGCGTAAAGGCACCATTTCCCACCTGCAGCATCGGAAAAAGCAGGTCAATGGGTAAAATCTGTCAATTTTTCATCTCCTTTTCGGCCGAGTCTGGAACGAATCGGAGCTTTCCGATTCTGGTGATCGATTTGGGTTTTACTAAATTCTTTCCCGATGCAAACCAACAAAAAAAAAATGCCTGAAATGTTCCATTTTTCTTTAAACTCCCATCGGATGCGGTGGTATAAATCAGCACTCCAAAAGAGGACCCCGAAAGGTCCCTGCGAGAGCCCAAAAAGAGAAACACTGAATCGCTCAATCAGAAATATAAAACCGAACAGCGGGCGGGAGATAAAGTTCGCTTGTACTGTGCCAAGTGGTGCCGTTTAGAGGAAATAAAAGTTTATATAATCCCAAAGGGACCAACGGAAAGGATTCGAGGCTGCACCGGAGCTGCACCTGAGCTAAAATACTACGTGGGTCACGGAATGCAGGGCATCACAAATTAAAGGAACAAGAAGCGGCTACTAGTATTGTAAAGTCAAGTATTGTCTAGTCAATTATTGTAAAAGATGATTCGATCAATGCTCTATTTTCCAGATCATGCTAAGCATTCACCACTTTTCAAATCATGTTGCTTGGAATTTGCGGAAACTGGACCCTATTCCCAGCGTAGGGGAACAACCACGGGAACTTGTGATCGACGTAGCAGTAAACTAACAGGAGCAGGAAAGCCACAGACAATCCCAACTTCTGCTATTCCCCTTCGACTGTGCCAGCCGAACTGTGCCGCGAACGTTTAAATATTGAAATAGTCACCGGGAGACATTTAGCGATTGGATTAGTGCGAGAAAAAATCCAGCGACGACAGTTTGAAAAAACAAACCAAGCGGTGCCAGAGCTTAGCAGCCGAATGAAGAAGCGAACGATTTTGTGAACCAAAACGCGAACAAATCAGCACTTGGAGCCGAGAACTTCGATTCTATCAACGAATGGCCCCAGCGCCCCAGCGCCCAGCCGTGTCGGGGCAATCGGGGGGGGCCATAAATGGAAACAAATGATCATTGATTCAGAATTTATTCGTGTTATAGAAATTTAAATTTATGCTCTGGCGCCCGTATTTATGTTTCATTTGCACCCCGCTGCCGCTGCAAACCGAGGCCGCGGTGTAACGTCGAGAGCGACGGAACCGATATCGGGACAAAACGGTTACGCATTCGCACACATCCCCCGTTCATCATTCAACCCGCACTTGGCCCCAAAAGAGGGCGATAGTAAAGGGTTGCGAGGCGGACTGGTGCGCTGGTGCATCTACTGCACGCGTCCTACCCGGGGACCTCGTTTGCATAGAAACGATTTTTCCTGAGCTTTGAATTTATTGGAAATTTTCAAACCACCAACAACAAACCTGGCCGGCCGGTGGCAGAAAATATGCTGTTCTGCGGCAAAAATGGAGCGATAGAAAAACTGGCCCTGTTTCGCACAGCCAAGTTCCCGCTCTGCGTATGTTTCGCTAGTCCGTTCAGTTGCAGTGATGATCGGCAAACTGGCGATAATAATGCTTTGGCTTCTGATTTGTGTGACCATGTGTGTGTGTGTCTGGTTGGATATGTTGATAACGATTATGCTTTGATCCTTTTCCCATGCGCAAACACACACACAAACGAGGCGCACCATTCAAAAGGGGGTTGTATATTGTAGCACCGCCCGCGGATGTGGTGAAAATTGTTAGCATTTTGAGTGTGCATTATGGTAAGCAGTTTGCGATTTTGGGCCATTTATTGTACGGCTCCAGCATGCTTTCCGGTTATTGATATGCACTCTCCTCGGTGTTAGTTTGCACAAATATGCTGCCGCAACTTAGGCCGGACAAAACAAAATGCCGGTTTGCCCGAGCAGGAAAAGCTGGAATCGAATAAACAACTTCCAATTTTGGGTGCGATTGATTTGTTATTCGATGAAGTGAATTTATACACCCGGACCTTATTCGGATACGTAGGAACACATTTTGAATGCCTAATATCAATCAGTTTCCCTGCAGTGTTTGGCAAGTTAGTAGGTGATTTAAAAGTAGGACGTTCAACTAGAGGTGATAAAAAGCATTTGGATATTTATCAAATCTGTTTGCCTTTGCCCAGTCAACATGTGCGGCTTAAACGCTGTGAGACTGTTTGACATAGAAAAAATGTAATCTCTCCACGAGTGAAATATGAATAATAATCAATACACGTCAAATGGCTTTGGCAGGAAAATATGTCATCACATCGTTAAAGCAAACCTTTGTTATTCGTAATAAAATCAACCGTCATAAAGTAGACTTTGGATACGGAAAAATTATAAAAAGTAACGACTAAAGTAGTTAACACAAACGCCACATTAGTCACAGCACACCGGCCGATTGTTCACTCGATCGTATGCAATGCGGAATTAAACAATGGTAAATTATTTACCATGAAAATCACGTTTTCTGCATCAAAGAAGTTTGGTGCAGCCGGAACGGTTCCAACTACAAACGCAGTGACAATGCACTGGACATGTGTCTCTGGGCGTGTGTGTGCGTACCAAATGGCTGGCCGCGGGCCGCGATTCTTTTGACGCGAAATATTCGACCGTGCAAATAATTCACCCGACCATCACCGCACGGCCATTGTTGGTGAATGAAATATTAATAGCATAGCCGTAAAAAAATATCGAAAATAAAGTAAAAGAGAATAATACGACACCGCGGCCGCGATGCGAAAACATAAAATCATTCGACTACACTCCCAACACCAGCACGCAGGCTGCTCGCATTTATCAGCATCCTGCCGCCGGAATGCTATTTTTCATCAAAAGGCCGGGCCGGGCCAGGGCCGGGGTTTGGGTCAATTAGGCAGATAGGTAACCTTTGAGTAAACAACAGGCGACCGCCACCACCGTGGTCCACCAGCAGCAACAGCAGCATCATCAACATAATGGCGGCGGCGGCGGCAGCGGTTCGAAAACAAGGTTCGACTAATTGAGGAATCGTTCGATTATTGGATGTGATTCACTACGATCACTTTATCATCCGTAACGGCATCAGCCCATCAGGGGTAGTGCCCACGAATGGTGTGACAACAACCCCATCGGCCCAGGAGTTTTGGGGGGCAATGTGGGCCCATTTTTGCGCTTTACTTTGATGGGTCAATTCAGCATAAATAATACGTTGCAGATGCCACGATCCCACACCAAGCAAAACCTCAGTCACCTAAACGCCGACCAAATGGAGAGAGATTTTATTCAAAACATAAGTTGCGGCACTGTCGATCTTTAAAGATCACACTTTGGAAATCATCAACCAATAATAAGGCTGCAACAGATGCTCCTAGCGTACCGTGCGTCCTCTAGGGCTTTTTTCAACCCACTTTCTGACTCTTGTCCAACATGAAAACCGATACGCAGCCACCACGAGGCGACGCAATACGTTTTTGCGGCTACGTTTCCACACAGAGAAAAATGGTCCTGGTATCGCGATCCTTTGGCCGAGGTGTATGATTTTTCCCGACGAAACCATTAATTTCCATTAATCGGAATATCGCCGGAGGCAGCAAAGCAGAACCTATAGCAGAGGTTCGGGTTCGAGTATTTTGCATTATGCAGCGCATAATTCTGATTTTTGAATCGACCGTCCAGTTTTCTGTTTTTTTGTTCGCCACATTCCGGTTCGCCGTTTCGAATGTGGGATCGGAAAAATGCGAATCTGGGCCTCGGCACTCGGGGAGCCTCCTGGGGGTGGCGGCTTTCCCACAAAGCGATGCCATTTGTTTTCCTGTTAAATTAATTTTACAACAACATATTTCATGATCATTTCTGAAACCCGGCGACCCCCGGCACCGCTGCGGGGGGTGGCATTTTTTCTGCATCGTCGGTTTTTGCGACACCAACGAAAATCAGTTTTTTTTATTAATTTAATCGACACCATGAAAGTGCACACAAACTGATGGAAAGTATGAAAATTCGCGTTTATCAGTTCAATTTGCGACTAACAGTCGGTAATGGCGAAACAAGCGTCAGATGTTTACCAGCTCGAGTATTTGTAGTATAAGGACAAACACTCATTTGGAATTCAACTATCTAGTCGACCACCAACGATGTACGCAGCCAGTTTCATCGCTTTGAAGGATATCGAAACGGAGTCGTATCGAGCCACATTAGGCGACGTTTTATTTTCCATCGAGAACCGAAGTTACAGCCCATACACGTCATCGAGTAGAAGTATTGAATTTGTCCCGATTAATGTCTGCCTCTCTCGCTGAACGCACGCCAGGGTCGTTCCTGATGAATTACTCAACCTTGAAGCGATTGATTAATTTCACTACGCAGGGGCGGTCCTCCTCGGCGAAGCACTAAACTCACAGCCAGCCGTGATGACGTTCACGGTCACGACAGCAGCAGCAGCCTATCGTTAGTGCACACGTGAGCATATCTTCACGACCCGAGCCGTGCCGCGCCAAATGCCAAACGCTCTCGGCCCGACGTGCCAATTATCGAGTCTGAACAGACGCCACCCAGCGCCCAAGAAGGGCTTCCTAATCCACACGTGACGCGTCGCCTTCCAGTGCGTTTCGTGATGAGGCCAATGAAAAGGAATCGTTTCACGAGAAACAATCTCGCCAGGGCAATTGTTGCCGAGACGCGTCATCAATCACTTGCGACAGTGCATTGTTTTGACCTGTTTTGCGGGAGAATTTAAACTCGTCCGCCATCGGACTTGTGGAGGACGCAATTTAAGCCACCCGGGCGAGGGAGTTTGGAAATTTGGTCTCCCGCACACTAATTATTCGTGAGCCAAAGCGAATCTGGAACAGCGATCTATTTTTGCACCACAAAACCGGTCGGTCGGTCGGTACGATACGTGAACGTACAAAAAATATGTTATTGGCAGGGTTTTTTGTTACGCCTTTGGCACTGATCCAACAGAGCCCGGCTCAACTGAAAAGTATGGAGACACTGCAAATACAAAATATTACGTGATAACGAAGCACTTCAATGATCAAAGTACGATTACTAGGTAAAGCTTTATCAGGTTCAGCGTTAATGTGAATGATATTTTCATTTCACAGTTCTCAGTAAAAAGACTCGGTTGGTCAATTTTTACTTCGGTGTGAGCAAGTGAAATGAATCACCCCACATCGGCTCTAGTTTCACGACAAAAAAGATCATGTTTCATGATCAAGGGGAGATATCAATGTTTTGGAACAATGTTAGATATTCCACTTACTGATCCTGAACTAAACAAATACCTGAACAAACTTAGGCTTTTCGGAATTCATACCGGATGGCACATAATCGGCCAAGAATGCATATAATTTGGGCCACAAAAAATGCAATAATTCTGCAATTTCTCTTGTACCTTTAAATTTTTGTTGACGTTTGTCTGGTTTGGACGAATACCCGGCCCGGCCCCCGGCCAGGGGGTTTCATTTTAATTCGCCTAACCACCGGATGGATCATCGCGGAACCTTCCCTGTCCATCCGCTCCTCAGCATATTGACGGAGCGACCCTACAGATCGGGGGCAGGAATCAGCCCTACAATCCTCACTTCCGGTTATCTCTGCGTGGCTGATTGTGTAATTATTTATAAATTTTGTGGGGCGCGGTTGAGCTTGATGTGGTTGGAGCACTGCCGCCGTGCGGGTTCTTTTTCTGCGTCAACCGTGCCTCGACAGCAACCAAAGCCCCCATCACCAGCACCAGTATTTCGGTGACGAAACACTAGAACTGTGGCGTAAATCTACGCGTCACACGCATATTACCTTCACCTAATGCTCGGCGCCATCGTCCTGCTAATGGTACGAGCCGATGGTGATGATGCGCCTGTAATGATGTTGCTGATGGTTGGTTTGGCGGTTTGCAAACCACATTGCACGACGCCGCCACCGCCACGACGTGTCCCCGGGAATGGTCTAAATGTTCTAAACTCATTAATGCAGTATGCGGGAAGCGGATTGGAGCTAATCGACTGCCGCTCACACTCTCTCTGCCTGCGGTATGCGGTGTCCCTCATCGCACCACACGTGAACGCTTAACGGAAAGCGTAATTTGTTGAAAACGGATTTTGCAATTTGACAGCATTACTCTGACGCATCGCAGCATATTTGCCATTAAAATATTATATTCCGCTTACTCATACGCCAACTATTATTTGCAAACGATTAAACAACGAAAGTACATCGGCGTGCTAAAATGTGTTAAACTTATTATTTCGCCAAACCTGAAGAAACAATAACGGTTGAATGATGATTACACTCTATAACAAGACCAGTTGCAGTTTTAGGATACCTAAAAATAAACCCTAAACAAACCCTCTGTCCTTAAAGCATTATTCACTCGGCGGGTGTTGCAATTGTTTTGCTTGCCTGTTCCGCGCGTGTCCGCGAGATGCGGGTGTTGGCGACTGTTGTTTCAGTTGTGACAAACGGACAAATGATAATAACCGGCTCGACAATGCATGTTGCAGGTGTCTCACATTATAATCACCAAATGTGCTCAATAGTGGTCCGCTATTTGCCCACCAAGTGCACAATTTATTGCATCACGCGCAACGTAACTATTCCAAAAGCAAAAGGTAATCCATCTGCCCTAGAAAAGCGAAGGCGAACGCAGGCAGCCAGCAATTTTCCTATCATTTTCTTCACCTCACGTAACCTCACTCGGCATTACGGCAGAAACCACCGGCACTAATCGGGCACAGAAGATGGCCAAGACGATCGGGTTTCGTGATCGCAGCGTTCAAAGTCGACCCGAACCGCGGGTTCTGCGGCACGTTTGTTTACGTTTCGATCAGCTGTGCGTGTTAATCGATCGCAAAGCTCGTTGGCTCGCACGTTGCTCTGCCCATAATAGTTGCGATGAGTAACGCGATCGCTCGGGTGCATTTTCTTGCCACCTGTTGCAGCTGATCGTCGCCCAACACCACCTTCCTTCTATGGGCCCCACATGGCACATGGTTGAACAGGTCTCGGAGGGCCGAACGCCTCGCCGTGTAAAATTAGTTCATTGCTCGACCAACAGAACGGTAAATATCAGTGATTGCGTGCGATGCTGCGACCGATCACATTACGAGAAATTGCTTTGAAATGGCACATCTCACGGCACACCGAGTGGGTCAATAAGTAATGAAGCTAAGTGATAAAAATTCACTACTAATGCCTGCGTGCTAAAACGCTCATGCATGTAGATCCCTGCGGTAGGATCTTTTTATTGGTATTTGCGTTAGACTTTACTCTCAACAGAACATGGCTCATCCTAAAAAAAACCCATAAAGTGATAGTAACAAAATTGAAACACTTGAAGAAGCTTCCCGCAGTTAGCGTTGCCGTACCGTTTTCCGTGCTTCTCTATTTCATAACCCAGGTGATAATGATGCAATTAAGTCTCTCGTCTTAGCGAAACGCTGGAAAAACCGCAGAAACACTCATCATCGCTCGTGACGAATCGATCGATCGTTCGCCACCAAAGGAAACGTATTCCAATTCCTCAACCTATTTATCGTCAACAAACCACCTTTTTGTGTCTTCCGTTTTTTTAACCATTCACCAACAACATTGTCTCACGTAGGCCCTTCGCTCTCTCTGTCGCTTCTTCTTGCGCTGCGTTCGCTATCGCTACCTTCTCTGACCACACACGCACACACTGACAGGTTGATAGCGAAATTTTGGGACACCCTTTTACGGGCGCCACCACAAAGAGACGCGCATTCCTGTAAATGCAAAGACACCACCACCTGCCGGACGCTTTCTCTTTGCTCGCGGCCATCGGAAACCTCCGGCGATAAGTGGCCGTCCGACGAATGTTCCCTGCTTTTCTTGTATTTATCTACCTTACGTTTCAGCGCATCACACCGCGCGACGGATCACGGGATCGCGAGAACTGAAACCGAGCCCAACACAACCTTCCTGGTGCTGGTGTGCACGGCGGCGAGTTATCATCATCGGAGGCGCAACACACACGGGTTGAGCGTGTGAACGAGACGCGAAAAGTGCGGTGCGTGAGACGAGCAAAATGGTGCTGAAAGCGCAACAACATGAGCTGAAAATGCGAAAAGCGTGCAATCATGCGACACAGCGCTCCACCAGAAAGAGGGAGAGAGTAAGAGGCACCGTGAAGATTGGGGTATCATACGATGACAACAGAAACAAACAGTCCTTCACTCCCGGAAGAACGGCGCACCGGCTTTGATCATCTCTCGTGACACACACCCAGCAACGACACAACGGTTACGTACACGCACGCACGGTGATAACAACAATCAGCACTCCGACACACACATAAACACTCCGTTTGTCGCCTATTTAGCGCGCGGTCTTTTTGCGTGGCCGCGGACAACTCGACAATAACACACTTTTCTTCGGTCACGCGGTACACGCGATGCTAATCACGAGCCCCTCGGCAAAGAGACAATAGGCCCCTTGGGGGTGCTTGCTTACTTTCAGGAGGAGCCGGCACACAGGCCAGCCAGCAGGCGAGAAACGTTGTACGGGACGGCGCGAACGGCCACCTAACGACCTGCGTACTTTCTGAGCTCCTCGTTTGAACTGAATCCGCGCGGAGTCGTTCACGGCAATCCGGCCCCGTCGTTTCGGAGCGGCGCAACGCATTTAAGGGTTATACACAGCTCACGCACACACGGAGCGCACGGACCTACCGGCGTTTCGCGTTGGATCTGCGCGGTTCTGTTGATCATTTTCCGCGCGAAAACCGCGATCGGCAATGGGAACCGATGGGAACCGATTGTTTCGCGATTCGTAGCGCGTTGCACTGCAAACAATGCACTCCGAGTTTTTATCTCTTGGTCATAGTGCACAAAAGAGGCACTGGTATAAGACGTAGCAATACGAAAAGGTATGTTTTAAAATATCTCATCTATGTGGCTATTATCCTCATCCCCTAGCCATAAAAGAAATTACTACATTAAATTTGTTTATTGTTTGTGTGGTTTGTTCAATTGAAATCGTTGTCAGCGTGTTCGCATGGGTTCTGTAGCATTTTACAAGGATACTGCAAACGGAAATATAGGAAATTGTTGCCATACCAAGAAAGTTACGGTATCGCTTCACACGTAAGTCGCTATCTCAAGTACCACGACCGTTCGAAATCCGCCCGCAACTTAGAGAGTTAACGTTACCACCCTCGAGAGCCCTGCCCTGATCCTGGGTACTTCAAAGAAAATACAGTTGTTTTAGCTGCTCTTCCGTTTGGCGACGGGTTGATTTCTATCCAACAATCGGCCACCGCCGTGACCGACGCACTACGCCCCAATGGCGACGTATGGCCCCACGAACAACGCCAATCGATGGCTCTTATCATATCGCGCAATGAACGTGGAAGTAACCGAAAATGTATCAACTTCGTTGGCCACTGCCAATCCAGGCGCCCATGTGCGGGACATTTGCTTTATCTAGCTTTCTGCACGAGAACCTGCCGATAAGACCCATTTTTTTCGTCGCTCCTAGTAGCTCCGAGCTTCCTTGATTGGCAGTCGAAGTGGATGTGTTCGATCGATCAACAACCTGCCCGCCAATCGGGTCCGGACGGAGCGAAATAAGTGGCCAGATTGTCGGCTTAGTCGCAACGTTGCTGACAGTGTTTCCAGATGCGCTTAATAGGTGAACCAACGTGGAGCTGCATTTTGACTTCAAACTAAATTGTTTAAATTGTGCGGCTCTATTAAACGCCAAGGACTACCAGTGGGACATTATTGTGAAATAGTACGAACGGTCCTTCCAACACGAAACGTACAAACTCTAACAAATTAAGCACTCAGCACGAGGAAAAGTGGCACAACTGCTCTTCGAAATCACTGCGCATCGTTATTTCCATCACGTGGCCTTTCACAGAATCCGGCGATATGAGTGCGAATGTGCGATTGTAAAAACGAGTCGAACAATAAAACGCTCAAAACGGCAACATTTTTTCGGAATTCAAAAGCAGACGCGATGCAGTAAACCAGACAAACTCTTAGTGAATAGGCAATTAGCATCGTTTGTCAGCGTCATAAAAAGCAGACTCCACGCACCATCCACTGGCGCTTGATTCGACCCGTTACCGGAAACACACAGAGCCATGTCGTGGGTATTTCACCTGCTGTGGATGTTTCTAGTGGTGATGTTATTCTTTGTCGTGCTGGTAAGTTTTCACCGCCCCCGGGAAGCACCGTCCATCCGCGGCATTGGTAATTGATTAGCAAAAACTCTGACTGCGTTTCCATGTTTCCATCCATTCGCTCGATAAACTCTAAACCTGCCCGTTATTGGCCGATACTTTTTGCATGCATGTCGATGGTAATAAATTCAAATAAAAATATCATCGACTAGAAATGAAACATATTGTAGCTTGGGCTCTGCAAAAGTCAAAGCAATTGAGCTCACTTATCGAGGACTGGTCGGGTGAATAAAAATGTACAATCATCATTGGTTATCTCCTCTAAGATAAATGCCATTGTTTCGAGCTTCGTAGTTAAACCAAGAACTATTACTCACTAGAAGAGGGCGTTTGCCAAGTGAATGGACTCAATCTTATGCACTGATGGTCACCTTCTAGAGCCATCTTGAACTGATGCACCATTAGAACCATTTGACCATCCACCATCGTTTTTTAAGAATTGCCTAATTTTGAGCAAACTATTGCGAAAAGCTTTATTACATCCTTGAGATATAACCATTATATACGACTTTTGGTTATTTTTTTGCTTTCAGCGAAGGATATACTACTTTGGCCTGCATGTCAACCGACCAATACGATCAACGGCAACAACTGGCTCAACCCGTAAGTAGTAGTCTCGTTTAGTAGTGAGAAGTGTACTTGTGCTCTTAAATTTGTATTGTGGAAAACGTTAAAAATGTTCGAAATAACTAGAACTGATTGTTAAAATCCCATTTTCTAGCAGAGACGCCACAACGTTTGACAGTTTTCACCATTTATCAAGGAAGCCGTCGAACGCCGGCTGCGCCGACGCCCGAAAGCAATCAACCGCCAGAATGTAGGTGTCCAGTCTCCTTATCGAGGAAAGTGAGAAATTAATTTTCTGATCCTATTTCCCTTTATTCCCAGACATCGAACCACCGCCACCACCGAAGTACGACGATGTGATAAAATCACCGGAACAGTTCCAGAAGCCTCCACCGTATACGGCAACCACCCAGAATTAGGATTTTTATTTGCCAAAACTTAAGACCATTAGGAATAAAACGTAAGCCAACGACGATCGTTACCTCTTTTCGATTCTGGTCCGAGCTCGCACGTGACGTACCTCCGATCCACTTACGACAGGTTGATGGAAATGATACGAATTTCGTCGTAAGGTTTATCGGTTTTCGGATTCGTTTTTGCGTTACAAATGTTCTGTACCACTTCCATGCCTTTGTGCACGCGGCCAAACACGGTATGTTTGTTATCCAGCCAGGGCTGCAAAATGAGACACAAGACACATTTTAATAGTGAGATACATTGAGCGGAACCATCCGGCGGGTTACCTACCGTTGGTAGAACAGTGACGAAGAACTGACTGCCATTCGTGTTTGGACCCGCATTTGCCATGCTCACGGTGTACGGTCGGTCGTGTTTAAGCGTCGAGCAAAACTCATCCTTAAACTCACCACCCCAGATCGACTGGCCACCGGTACCGGTACCGGTCGGATCACCGGTTTGTATCATAAATCCCTTGATGACACGATGAAACAGATGCCCGTTGTAATAGCCGTTCTTGCTGTGCACACAAAAGTTCTCCACCGTTTTCGGACACTCCTTGCCAAAGAGCCGCAGATGTACGTCACCCATCGTCGTATGTAGCACGGCATTCTCGTAGATCTTTTGAACGCCTGGACGAATGGAAGAAAGGATTCGAATGTGAATACTTTTTGCTCACAATAAACTCTATCACGCTTTCTGATCTTTTTTTGAAGTGTTCTACATAAGCTTGAGATCGCAAGACCGTTTACCTTCTCCTAGTTTTCGAGCAGTGCAAAGAAATATTATAGAGAGAGGCTCATTGAAACGAACTGAGATGGGCAGAAGCAGCCGTACACCGCAAACCTACCTTGTCCTTCCGTGACGGAGATAATGTCCTCCTTCGAAGGCTTTTCGTTGAACACGTCGCGATCGATATCTTGCAAATCGGATGGCAGCCGTCGGGTGTACAGATAGAACCGTTGTTTTCTGTAAAAAAAAAACAAATTACACCGAGCCATTCGAGTCAGATTGCAAAATCGTAATCATCCATTTACTTGTACGCGGTGCAGAACAGTGTCGGATCATTGGGTATCGTTGCGGACGACTTGTTATCCGAAGCCTCTTGTTCGATGGTGTTGGCTGCTTTCGAAAGCTTTATCTTTCCCTGTAATTTAAAAATCAGAAATATGAACACATTTCTCTCTCTCTCTCTCTCTCGTGACACTTACCTGAAACAGTGCCAAATTCAATGGCCGCAAGTTATCATTCTTTCCGATTATCTTCGCACAACGGTTCGTCTCAATGTTGACCAGCTTGACACCCAACATCGTGGGGTACATAATGAAGTGGCCACTGCAATCGAACGTCACGTTGGTATGCGCAAAGGCGTCCGATTTTTCCAGATCACGCTCGTTCGCCATTCGCCGGCCAAACTCCATGTTGGAAAGGGTTTGCGACAACTGCTGACTTTCGCTGTAGCGCGCTAGGCTTTCGTCGTACACGCGCAACAGTTTGCCACTCAGAAAGCCGAACACACGCACTTGCCGATCCGTGGAAATGGTGGCAAACTTCTTACCGTCCGCACCGAAGCTGAGCGAAGTGACGATCGTTTTGTTCTTCGCAAACTCGTACAGACTGGTGTCGAGCTTCGACTCAAAGTGCACCAGTTTGGTGGGAAACTTAAAGTCGTGCCGCGGTCCGTACCAGTACTCCAGGATGCCGGCTTTGTCGATGGAAACGGTCACCTCAAAGGTTGGGTTGTAACGCAACATTACCACTGGTTTTGTGTGCAGTTTATCAAGGGTGTGCAGCGCAGTGTTCGTTCCTTTGCCATCGTAGATCCGAATAGTTGGTGTGTCCTGGTCTGCACTGTAGGGGGGAGAAGTTAATTAAAACATGCACCTTCGTGACGAGCCCTGCCAAAGTTACTTACACGGCCAAGTAGCTTATAACATCACCCATTCCGTGAACCCACTCGACACGGTACGGCACGTAGTCAAACTGCAACATGTTGATCATATCGAAATTGACCACATCGAAAATTTTAATGCTTTTGTCGACGGACGCCGTGCAGAGGTAGGTGCCACTGTTGTTAACCGCCAAACAAACGATCGGCGCTAGATGGCTGCGGAAGTGTTTTACGAATTCGATGCCCAGCTCCATCTTCTTCCAAAACTTTACGTGTCCATCCTGGCTCACGGTTACAATAAATTCCGTCTTCGTGGCGACCAAATGGGTGATCGTGTCTCGGTGCATGAACGACTTCTCGTAACACTCTGCATCGGGCAAGTTCTCAACGTAGAGTTTCTCAAACTCCAGCACTAAAATGGGTGAAGTTAAACGAAACATTTGTAGAATTGCCATTTCGCACCGCTAAATATCCCCGTTCGATGGTACCTTTCCTTTTTTTCGGCTGAGCGGCGGCCGAAGGAAGTGGCCCAATCCACTCGTCGCCATCGCCCTCACCGTCCTTCGGTGTTTCGTCGGCGGCATCGTTTTCCTTCGGTGAACCGTTTTGCTCGTCCACCTGCTCTACGCTGGAAGCGCGTTTGCGACGCTCTTTTTCACTCATTTTTACGCACAACAAATCTTCTGTTGAAACCAATCACACAAACTCGAAGATCAACAAACGAAGTAAACAAACGACTGATTTTGACAATCTGTCAAAAGTTGCGAAAAGAAGGATTTTTGCTGCAAGGGCCAGTTAAGGTTGTCAAAGTCCGAAACTTCATTCCCATTGTTTTGATTACGGCCTCACGGAATTGTCTTTGGCTTTGGTCTGTTCTATCGTAACGATTTCGGGGATTGCAAGATGGAATCTCGCACAAACCAACCAAAAAAGGGGGCAAGAAATCGTCGTAAGGTGCCTTTGGACCAAAAGTTATTAATTATCGAAAAAATCGAGGCGGGCCAAAAAGCTTGCTCGGTTGCTAGAGAACTAAATTATCCTAATAGTACTGTGCGTTGTGTCTTTCGAGGCCGAGAAAAGTTGTTGAACGTTACCAAAAATATGCCAAACACACTTAAAACCGAGTCCTATAGACACAGACCTGTGTTAAACCCGGATTTGGAAGAAGCAGTAGCGACGTTTGTTAAAGAAGCTCATGACTCTAAACAACCGGTGAACAGAATGCGCATTAGAGAAAAGGCACGAGAGATCGCCGCAAATATGAAAATCGATAGTTTTCGTGCGAGTGATGGATGGATTCGTGGGTTCACCAAACGGCACAATTTGACTTTTTGGAAACGCGTTGACCAGAAGGTAACATTCGAGTAACTGTACAGCGATAAAAACTAATTGTTTTTTTCTTTCTAGTGCTCTTCCGATATCCCTGTAGCGGCTGCTGAATGCACTTGCAATGTAAAACCGGAACAGGAATATGACTATTATGAATCTATTAAAGCTGGGTTCCTAAAAGGTTGCGACGAAGTTGTTTCAGACGCAACTGATAGTAAACCTACATTTAAAGTGAAAGCAGAAAACACTTTGGATTCAGAGCAGTCGAATTCGGACACAGCTTCGCCCAAAGCTTCTTCGGCTTGTTTTATAGTGGTCCCTTTTCCAACTATTAACTCTTGGGTCGATATCTCTACGTCCGATAACGATAATACAACAGATCTAGGTTTGACCGTTTACTATGAACACAATTATAGTACATTCTTGACATGCTCGGAGCATGATTACTGCAAGCCTGATCCAGGTGCAGTCGCAGGTCAATAGTAATTCGATTAAGATGTCTAACTTGTTTTCTTGCAATTGTGTGATGTACATGTGCGGCCAGGTAAATTCCAAAATTGGTAAATGCTTTGTACAATTGTAGAGAACTAGATATGAACAAAACAATAACATGTATACACATAAAAACTAGTAAAAATAAAACTTCGTATTGAATGCTCAAATGATTTGGGATGATTCCGAGTTTAACACAAGAAAACGGTTGAATTTGAAAACACCGCCATGGCAAAACTTTTCCACGATCCGATGTTATACAAGATCCGATGTTATACACGGGACGATGTTATATGTACATTGTTTTTGTGTCCGATATGGCAGTAAGTAAATCATCAAACCGGTTTTGAAAAATATGATTTATTCACTCAATTGCACTATCAAATTTAGCATAGAAATAGAAATTTATGTTTTGGAAATGCATGACTTAACTTCGGCCATAGAATTGGGTTATCTAGCGTTGCTGTATGCTGTCCTAGTATTTCCTTTTCATTAGCGACACATTGGGATGCTTTTTGAAGTGGGCCTCAAACGAGCCCTTCACGTAGCTTTGCACAAAGTTTAACTCGTTAAAACTTCGTTCGATCATGCGGTTCGTTTCCATCTGGTTGGCACGCTTGGCACGCTCCCGTTCCAGGTTGGCCGATTTGATTTGCTCCTTAAGCGAGTCCCGGTACTGGTGCACCGCCGTCTGTATCCGACAGTCGGCACGCTCTGCTTCCTGGCGGTTCTTTTCCTGAAACTCGCGCTCTCGGAGCGCTTCCTGTTGACGTTCTTCTCGCTCGCGCGACCTTCGGTATTCCATCTCTGCGATCTGATTTCGCTGACCCTCGTACGTTACCGATGCCAGCTGAAGCCGTTTCTGCTTATCGCGGATACATTTTTCCACGCTCTCCCGATCAAACTTTTCGTGCGTATCCTTGATCAGTTTCTCTAGCTTTCCTTCCTCCACCAGACGCTGTCGATGGACATGTTTGGAGTACTGATAAAATTGGTCCTTTTGCTTTCGCAATATTTCTTCTTCCGTTTTGAGCGCAATCTTCTCTTGCTCCAGCTCGCGTGCCATGGTTTCGTTCAGTATGCGTATGACCTGCCGATCCTGATCGTTCTGCTTGCGTTGTAGCTCCTTCCGGAACGTGATCTGCTCACGCAGCTTTTCGGCCAACTCCGTTTTGCCAATGGTTTTTAACTTCGCATCATGATCCGGAAACGGTAGCGCCGCACACACCACCTTCTGCAGGTTAACTTTCTCCTGTTCCGCTTGCAACACTTTGTCGTTAATCTGCACCTTAATGTCCTGCAAAGTCTTTTGTTCCATCAGCTTGCGCTCACGCTTCTTGGATAGTTCTTGTTCGAGCTGAAAGTATGGAACCGTTAATCGTAAAGACACTGCGTCCATCGTAAAAGGTTCGCGCGTACATCGCTCTTGTATTTTCGTATGTGCACATCCGTCCACATGCGTTCCTCGTCCATTTTCGCCTGTTTCAGTTTCATCTTATCCTCAATTTGCGCTAACTGGCACTTTTTCGACTCCTCGTGATATTGCTGCTGAAGAAGCGTTCTGATTTCGTCGCAGTTGTTCCTGTTGAAAAATGTGGACGGATAACCGGTGTCTGCGAAACGGCAATAAAACACAGTCAAACCCACAGCTGAAGTTGAATCATTTTGTTCTTCACAAACTCTGCCCGTTGCCGTTCGTGGTCCTGTTTCGCGACTAGCAAAGCGTTTCGTTTCTCTCTTAGCCGAATTTCTTCTTCTTGCCCTAGTTTCTGCATTATTTCCTGGTCCAGCTGTTGTTCCTCCGCCTGAAGCAAAGCCTGCAACCTGTGGTACGTTTTCAAGCCTTAGAATCAAACGCAAACAGAACCAATTTACTCGATTGAAATGTACCTTTTCCGTTTCTGCTCTAGCTGATAATCGTACGCCTGGTCGGACAGGGCCATCTGTTCGGAATGGGAGTTGGTGAGAAGAACATTTCTTTTCAACCGGTCTCAAGGGAACCGACGAGTGATTGCTTACCAACTTTTTCAGCTCATTCTGTATGCTAATCTCCGGATAGAACAGCATGTCGAAAGACATGCTTTTCTAGGAAACGGAAACGATTACCCTCCGAAAGCTACGCTCCGTGATTTTTGCAAACTATGCTGAAGCTCCAAATTGTTTATACAACGGTTACTATGCTGGTGATGCGCGCCGATGCAGCAAAACCGTTGCCAATGCACGCAGCGTCCGGAGCTGCTTTTCGCCTTCTTCTTCTATCTGCTTTTTTTGCTGCTGGGCCACACGGAGCGAAGTTGTAAAATAACATATAACAATTTGACACTTAATCGGTAAGCAGTTGTCAAAAGCTTTGTGGCTCAACAGACCCTATAACACGACGTTATACAGGGCGCATAACAGATTTGACACTAAGTTACGTGTTACGTGTTACAGTTATGCACCGTGTGGCATCGCAGTAACGGATTTGACACGAACTGACCGATGTTATGTCAAATTTTGCTGTGTTATGTTACAAGTTATGCATCGTGTGGCCTCCCAGTTGGAATTTCTTGGCCAACCTACACATCGCAGTTTCACTTTGACATTTGTTTTCGAACCGTCCTCCGTCCTCCGTCGAATATCGCGAAACATCACGAACCACATACGCGATCCAAAGTGCGTGGCTTTGGCGACGTTCCGTCACGAAATTACCAACCCAAAATCGAACGCGTCGCGGGGGATGGCCAGATCCTGCATCATTTCCTGTTAGGGTGCAGGAGTGCGTTCAAATCCTCAAATCACAGCCTCGCAAAAGTGTGTTCTTTGTTGCCTCGTCGTCGACGAAATCCGTATATGCTGACGTCGTCTTTGTCATCATCGGCGGTTGTTACGAGTTTCGCAACCGTCTCAAAGTGCAAACTAGGGCCGTTAGCCAAACGCTGTTAGGCCAAACGAGAAGTTAGCAATCGCAAAGGGCCCCAAGTATCCTATGCGTTCCCAAATGGTTGGCTGCCGAAGGCCCCAAAGAATTCCTCCATCGTTCCGATTGCCGTACAGCAGCAGCGGTGGTGGTGGTGATCGGTGATCAGTAAACAGAAGTGCCTTCGGTGTGTGAGTGTGTATGTTGTGTAGTGGGAATGTTCCGTGCCCGATAGTGGATAGTATGGTGTCTTCGTTACGCGGAATACAAATGTTTACCTGAGATCGGTTTCTAGAAGAGATTAGTATCGAATCAGGACTGGAGCAAGTGTCGTAGAATAGTGCCGAGCAGAGCAAGTGACCTCCGAAAAAAGCCAAGGTTGCCGTCCAGAGCAGAGCGCCGTTTCAATGAATACGTCCGCCGTCCTGCTAGGACATGCCGCCGATCCTGATGCGGCCCTCGCGGGCGAAGGGAACACGGAATGGCAGACGCTGCACTGCAGCAAGGATGCCCTTACCGATTTGTTCGGCTGGTTCCTGCAGGGCATACTGGCCACACTCGCCTTCACCTGTCTTATCGGTAAGCAGCTTCCCACCGCCGTTCAGGTGCACTCTAATTGGATTTTGTTGCAGGTAGCACCGGTTACGTACGTCGGCGAGTGCGAGTTGCTGTGTGGGCTTTAATGAACTCTTAAACCAGCATGCTTTTGTCAAATTATTTAATTAGCAGACTTTCTGACCACCACCGATGACCTATTTAGAGGAACATTTTTATGTGTTATTGTACCGTGAACCCCTCGAAACCCCGCTTTTGACGTAAGAGCTGCTTTACGATTTCACATGATCTTACAGAGGATCGCTAAAATTATCGGCAGCATTCATCGCCCGAGAGCCAATGAGCAATGTTCTAGAATTTTAACGGCAACCGCCGGTGCGTGAGAATTATTACGCTTGACCAATTATGAGTGTTGCTGCTTCAATTGCTACTTTATTGCACACGATCGTAGTGTGAATGAGATAAAAGCGATTGTCGGTAGCCTGTGCAACAGCAGCAGCAGCAGGCTATGAGCAACCAGTTTGAATGTTGTTACACGTTTCTTGTAATGTAAAAGGAGCATACAATATTGCATGTTCATAGAAACTAACCTAAAAAGTTAGCCACTAACATAAACTAAAAATGCCGAAGGAAGCGAATAATCCGACAGCAAAACTAAATAAATGGCGATCCTCATTGGGTGGATTACACGTATACACAGACCACTGCAATAGAAAGTGCTCTTCGTTGAGTTTTGTTTGAAATACAATCGATTTTCCTGCTGCGACGAGCGAAAAGGAAGCAATTAAAAGATTCCATTGGCTTTTCTCGTTGCGTTTTTCTAACTACGGTGGCGTTTTTTACTTTTACTTTCAGCTAAACGTTTCTGCGAACCACAGTACAATCGGCGCTCGTGGGAAACGTGGTGGTACGACACGTCCAAGCAGGGCATCGGCGCCCTGGTGATCCACATGGCCAATGTTTACCTGGCCCCGCTGTTCCAAGGCGATCCCTGTACCTGGTAAGTACCGTCGCCATTATGTGCAACCTTGAACGAAGGACGAACCCGATCCTCGTCTTCTAAAGAGCGCTCTGGGTTGACTTCTTGTTTTCTTTCCCCTTTTTACCGTCCCTTTTATCTCTTTCTTCTACCGATACCAGGTATATCATCAATTTCCTGCTAGACTCCACAATCGGCTTGTTCATCATTTACATCGGCATCAAAACTTGTCAGTATTTAGCGCGCAAGAAAAAATGGGATGCCATCAATTTTGGCGAATATGGTAAGTGAAGCGAAAGCCACCGAAAACAGTCACAAACGAACCACTTCCACCTGCATGATCGAATGTAGAAAGAGTGAAAGAGTGCAGGAGACAGAAAGAGGAGAAAACAGACGCATTTTACATATAAAAAAGTGCACGTCGGCAAAACACTTGCCACGCGCGGTGACCAAATAGCGCCTGCAGACGATCTCCGACGAGCGAGTGTTCAATCACCAACCACCAGCGAACGGTCTGTGATTTACCCTCTCTCCCTCGAAAAGGCCGTTTCTTATGCGTTTTCTCCATCTAATGTCTCCGGGCTGTAGCACGGTTTCGCGGTCCGCCATTGGCGATTCATCGTCGTATGCACAATTGTGGATTATGACATAGAAAGCTGTTCGGGACACGAAATAGGTGGACGCACGTGGAACGAAAGAGAGAGCGGCGTATGTAATACATTAGTTACCCTGGTGGCCCAGTCTACACGCCGGGCGGACACGCTTAGCCGGGCTTCATTTGATTACGCGAGCCTCTGCCCGCCACGAAAGCGGGCTCTCGATACATTGTCGATTTGGTTTGATCTTCGTTCGGTTTCCGGTACACGATCGACACCCATATTCGTAACGGCGGCCGGTGCAGTACGATTAAATAAGAATAGCTCACATTTTCCCGATACACGAGGTTCCATTGGGAGGTACAATCTTGCCCGGAGGGAGGGTGGTGGTCGCTTGGGTTTTTTTGCGAAGGTTGAATTGGCTGATTGCACCTGAACGACACTATCACCCGCGCAGAGAGAGAGAGTTCAGTTGAGAGGCAACAGCTTATCTTGAGCACCGGAACCGCTGCTGGAAACCGAACGATAAGCGATAAGCGCACTCCATAAATGCTGATAGCTGAAGTAGCGGCGCTGACGTACACAGTATTTCAACGTGAGATAAACACCAGACTACGGCCAACGCTCTCATGGCGCTAAGCGTGGCGATTTGACATCATCCCAACATGCAGTTCTGATGAACTTTGAACCGATTACAGCCAAAACGTCACCACCGATTGTAATGAACTAATAATGCATCGTTTGGCACTGAATGGCATCATGCATTGAGTCCACTTTAGTCTCAAAAAGGTGGAGATAACGCAAAAACATAAAATCAACATCTGTGCTTTTCTTTGCTTCTTTCAGGGGCCCCAAAATCGTGGTTCTACCAAACGTGCATCTACGTGTGGCTGATGGTGGTCGTTAAGCTCATAACGACCCTAATCATTCAGTTCGACGTTTGGGATAACGTGAAAAACTTTGTCCTGTCACCGTTCAAGGACCCGCGGATAGAGCTCGCGGTGGTGATGCTGGTCATACCGTTCTTCGTAAATGTAAACGATCGTTGCGTTGCACAACTATTCTACCGCCACGCGCCTGACTCTAATTGGCCTTTTCTCCCGTCCCATTGCAGATACTTATATTCTGGGTGACCGACAACTTCTTGATGCGGCACACGCGCAAAAAGCGCAACACCACGTCCAACACGCACGGCCACCACGCGCACGGGCGCGAACATAGTTTACTGCAAAAAGTAAGGGGTCATTTTCAGCAAAAAACTAACGAACTTTAAATGCCATCTCTCTCTTTGTTGCGCGTGTTCAAATAACGTACCGGGGTTAGGAGGCTTCCTAGCGAGATCCGTCTTCGTTGCCAATCCCACGGGTGGTAGCTCGTAGGTCGTAAGCTTTTGCTTTGTTTTTTTTTAATTGTTTCCTTTTACTTTCCGTTGAGTTCTGAACCAGCAAACGAAGGCCAGACGTTGCATCGTCTGAAATGCCCGGTTTTATTTTTCGATCCGAACCGCTCGCCAACTTATATCCTTAACTTTCAGTTTCGGTTCGGTGTGGGTGTTTGTTAGTGCCTTAGCTAGTTGATAAGCCGTTATCGCTCAGAGTAGTAAGTAGCAGCAAGAATTGACAACTGAACAGTATCCAGCAGTCGCCGAATTTACTACCTTTCCCACCAAACCGCAAAAGAACGTATTATGTTACTAAAAGTATCGTTGCCATTAGTATTTGCTCACTAAATATTCCACCATAGCGCGAGGACAGGGATTTCTTTTCTTTACAATAACTACCTGATGTGTGTGTGCGTGTGCGTTTGTTACTAGTTGAGTCTCGACTCCCGTCCCCGTCTCGTCCGCTTGCATACCATTTCGCTTGAATCGTCCTACTTTGTTCCCCACGAAACGTAAAACCGAGCTCTCACATGAACCATCTTTTTGCAGGTAAAATACAAAATGATACACAAAACCAAACCAAATGACTCAGAATCTGATACTCTTTTATCAGGCGATGAAGAAATTTTAAGCTTCAAAGCGCCCAACGGTGGCCACGGCCACAGATCGGTTACGGGTGGCGGTGGTCGGCAGCAGCACGGTCCCAATCCACAGCACCACCACCATCCGCACAATCATCACCACACGTCGGTGGGGGACCTGTCGCTGCCGGCCGGGATCAGTGGCAATTCGTCGTCGCTACTAACACCCATCGATATGGATACGGCAATCATACTGACCTCGTCACGGACATCACCGGCCTCGAGCAGGCAAACAGTTCAGCAGCGGACCAGTGTAATTAACATTTAAGCTCACTCTAATCCCATTCCTCGGGAAAACCGGTACGACACTAACGCCCACGGTCGGGGGAAAGCACCAAACCCCGCACACACAAAATCCTATCCACCCCGGTTGCCGGTTTTAGAGTTTTCCCGCCGTTTTGTGACACACGAATTGCGAAACACAACTTAAGTCTGAGAAGCAATAGTCTGACGGTAGCAGCGCCGTGTGGGGTAGGCAGAAGTCCAAAGACGACCATAACGACGGCGAACGGTGGATGTACTTTGTGTTTTTAATGGGATTGTTCATACGTTGGTTGTTAAAGTTAAACGGGGACAGAGCATTACCGAACATATGCCGTTTGGGTTACTGGTTACTGGTTTCAACCGTTGTCTGGCGTTTGAGGTGCAACAAACAATAGAATGTTTTGTGATAAATATATAAACATAGAAACGGAACCCAGAGGGGATGGAATCACGAAGCGAACGACATTTTTATACGATGGGCCCAATACAATGAGAGTTAAAATGGTCGAAATAAGTGAACGAACAGTGACAATGGAGCAACCAAACAAATGATATTAGGCGGACGTAACATATTCCTACAGTTCCAGCTCACAGCAGAACAAATGTACCCATTCCCGTAACGGATAAGAGCTTTAGGATGCTAAACGCAGCGGCTGCCAAGCTCCCGGGGCCGCTAAATTAAACAGATATCGAGAAAAGTTTTGAGCCCGAATCGCTCACCGTGTAATACATTGACGTTGATGATTTTGAACTGTTACTTGTTATGTCGCGCTTCTATGGCGCGACGGTGAGATGCTATGAGTAATGTATTTGTGCTACAGTTAAGTTGAGAATTGGATTTTTTAGCGTAAAGCGTAAGATGTATTGAGGCCGATGTATGAAATAAAATTGAAACAACGAAACAACACACCACCACTATTCGCCTTCCCACGCACGTGGGAACTAAACGTAAGAGTCGCAAAATGGTTAGGTTATATCGTTGGTGGCAGAAAATTGGTTTTACCGTTAATTATGCTACTATTACTACTGCTACTGTTCTATTTTATACATAAATATACACGAACAAGTACTGTTTAAGGATAGTGTCTGGGTTAACCGTAGGCTACATACTATGTTTACAATGAATTTTAAAAAAAAAACTATGGTCGAATCATGGCCAGACCACGGGCGAAACAGAAGAACGAAGAAATAAAGAAAACAATTGAACTTTACACTGAAGCCTTATTTATCTCCGCTTTGTGCTGCGTGGACTATTGCCTAAAATCCGAAATGTGCGCCAAAGATCGGAACCGAGAACCAGTTTTATGATTCCCGTATGAGTCGAAGGCGCAATAGCACGTACCATCTCTCGTGGAGAGAACGAAGAACAATTTTCCTAAAGTGAAAGGTAAAAGGATTTCCCATTCACTTGCCCTAATCGTACATTCTCTGATCGAGCCAAGAAAAGCTCATTCTCTCGCCGAGCTCAGCGAACAACGAACGTTGTTTCCAGTGAACTTTCAAAGTGTTTGCGGAAAAAGGGCAATGGTTTGTAGCATTCTAGGTTGTGAGTGTGTCCCGGGCGATAAATCGTGGCGTAATAGGAGTTCCGAGGAAGCGACCGTACAGGTCCACGCAACGATTAACGGGGAAATTGCTGTAAAGATGCCGGACATGGCGGTGACTGGGAAAGAATTGCAGTAAGTAAATGATTGTGCAGAAACCGTCGTAAATTATGTTCAAACATTTCCGTTTCGTTCTAACAATCGCCTGTTTGCAACGTGTGTACCGAATTCCACCCAGAACTCCGAAAGACAACCAAATTTTGAGTAAAAAAAATCGGGAATCAACATATTAACACATGTGCGTCACATGAAGAGACACATCTTTGCGGGTTTCTCATTCGCCCCACTTTCGCGTCAGGTTGGATGTGATTGTGTCTTGTCCCGGGATTGCAGAAAATCTGGCCATGTTTGGTTATCAAGCAAAATGGCCATTTTTGAAAAAACGATAAGTAATTAGCTGCCTCAAAAACAGACTCATATTAAATGTGCCATTCATTACATGAAGCGAACCCATTTGGGCAGAAAATCGATTATTTTAAAAACGTGATTCCAGATTGTAACGAATTAAAATCGCTTGCAATCATCGCTAATGGCGGAAGGCCATTTTGTGCCATTATTGCTTCAGCACGCCCAATTACACTCATAGCCTTTGGCAACTTTTTTATCAAACATTTTGTGGCACAAAATGAATTTGATTTTATATACACAGTTCTTCACACAGTTCTTGATGCGAGAAGTGAATCATCGCACGAGCAATGCAAGTGGATATGAAATGCATCATTCATCTCTTCTCCTGCTGGCCGGATCTTTCGATACGATCGTGCAGTGATCGCAACGTGGGCCTCATCATATTCGTGGCGTCAGTGGAACAACTTCGCGTGCTTAGAGCTCTGACGACTCCCGCTAGAACCGCGGTCCGCGGCGCGTACGATAGCGAAAGCGTGCGCGCGGAACTCACACACCGGCACATTGTCTGGATTGGGGGTCTGCCAGGCGGGTTTGGAGCCCTCTGCAGAGGCCCTGCTGCGCCAGCCGGTTCGAAAACCTGTTGGGTCTTCTTCATTCGTCGCTGAGCAAACGGCCACGTCGGTTGTGCGTTCCAGGTGAATCTCGCTGACCGGGACGCTGTTGGACGACTTCACCATTACCCACGGTACGGTTCGTCTCTTTGATCGTAACGAGGAAAGGTTGTGGTTTTATCATCATCGAGAATCGATTATTTCGTGTCGCGAGTGTCGCGATTTGTCCAGTCGATAGTGTCCAGCGAATCACTGTACAACATGACCAATTACGAACAGTCAACGTGATCTGAAAGGCAAACGGAACGGAATGAAAAGTAGTGTGCTATCGTTGTGGTGTGTTAATGCTCGAACCAAAGCATCCACCATCTTTCAGTTCTTCGTTCGGTGTCAAACATCATAATTTTTTCCAACTCCAACGAATTGAGGTCCGATAACGGTTCTTCGGCAGCGGGTCAGCGAAGCGTTGAAACTGGCGCTACTCACTCGGAACTCCCGTCAGCAACCTGTTTGTGGCCGATTGTTTGTTCCAGTTTTATTCCTCGCCATTCTTCGCATGCAAATGATATGCGTCGTGAAATTGTGCGGAAAAGTTGGTTTGCATAGAGTCAGGTTCTATGAATTAAATAGGGCGATTGCAGATCTTTCGCCTACGTGGCGCGCATCTATTGGCGGTGACCTTGAGGGGATGTTTCTTTGGCTCTCGCGATGCCCCCTGGTTAATATGGTTACAGTAGATCACGTGTTCGAGTTATGAAATATGTGGACGGCATCATTTTGGTTCCAATTCGATCGAAATGTCACCCAAAACCCGACCACCCAACACACACTCCAAAAATTGTTACGATTGATCTCGGCGCGAGATCATTTGCATACTCCTCGCAGTTACAGCGAAAGGGGTATAACACAAAGGAAACTTACACAGTGGGATTATGTGGTTGGTGCGAGAAGACAAACGATGAGATCGTTTATTGTAAACTAAGCAAGGACTAATGGGGTCATTAGAGGCATGCAATCGGCGAGAATGCCGTTTAGAGGTGAGCTACCTTGAGCATTGCATGAGGCAACCAGCTGACACTGGCGCCGCTAACCTTGACTTTGCGTCTGAGGGCCTCCGGCGCCGACGGCCGGTGTGGAATTTTACGGTAGCGAACCCCCACCATGGTTCTATTGCTTCGGTTCTCAGATATGTTTATCGGTTATCTTGCATCCATCCAATATTGAAATCGGATGAAGAAGAGATTCAATCTTACGCAACGACCGAAGCTGCCTCGCCGTGGTCAGAAAGTCCGAGAAACAAGTTCATTAACAAGCAGGTTCAGTGGACTCTGGGAGTGGCAAGAGGATGTTGCTACGTCAGTCAGTATTGCTATCCAAAAACCTGTTTTTCACTGTTCCCTCGATCATGCTCTCGATATGTACCGTAATGATTGGAACGTAAACCGTCTCCGTGATTATGCGGCGGGAGCCGCAGGTCAATTTGTTGTTTGTTTAATTACAATCGTCGTATTGGCGGTGAATGATCTTTCACTTCCAAATGATCTACGATATTCAAGATGTTTAAGGGTCAGTATCTTGTAAAGTCCATGCTTGGGGTCACATCAACAACTGTGTTTCACTCTGTGGGGAACTACCCGCCTTGGGTCTTTTTCTGCTTTGGCCCTCTGTCGTGAAAAGTGATTTTTCTTCCTATCCGGGACAACCTGCAACACAGTCAATGTAAATCTCAATTGCTTACTGTAACAACACACATTAACTTCTGCGTTGTACTATTTCAGATCGATCATCATCGACATGACGGGTGAGCAGAAGGGCACGGTTCTGGTGACCGGGGGAGCAGGTTATATTGGTTCCCACACGGTCGTTTCACTGCTTGAAGCCGGTTACGGTGTGGTGGCGCTTGACAACTTCACCAACTCGGTCAATTCGGCGAAGAACGAGTCCGTGGCGCTGAAACGCGTCGAAGATATCACCGGCCGGAAGGTTCACTTCTATCGGTGCGATCTGCTCGACAAGGAAGCGGTGGAACGGATTTTCAAAGCCCATCGCATACACTCCGTGATACACTTTGCTGCCCTGAAAGCGGTCGGAGAGTCGATGAGCAATCCGCTGCTGTACTACAAGAACAACTTGATCGGCATGATCAATCTGTTGGAGGTGATGGACGGGCTAGGGATCTACAAGATGGTGTTCTCTAGCTCGTGCACCGTCTACGGCGAACCGGAACGGCTACCGATCACGGAGGAAAACCCAACCGGCAACGTGACGAACGTGTATGGGCGTACAAAGTACTTCATCGAGGAGATGCTGAAGGACGCGGTACGGGCTGACCAGAAGTGGAACATCATTGCCCTGCGCTACTTCAACCCGGTCGGAGCGCACAAATCGGGACGCATCGGCGAGGACCCGACAAAGCAGTTCACCAACCTGATGCCGTACATTGCCCAGGTGGCAATCGGGAAGAAGGACGTGCTCACGATCTTCGGTAACGATTACGACACCCCGGACGGAACGGGTGTACGCGATTACGTGCACGTGATGGACCTGGCGAGTGGACATGTTGCTGCGCTGAATAAGTTGGATCAAGAACACGTTGGCTTAAAGGTACGAAGATTGGCGATACTTTTGTCCTAAGCGTAGTCGATCTCATATCGTATCATGTTCTACTTTAGATGTACAACCTCGGCACCGGCAAAGGCATTTCGGTGATGGAGCTGATAAACACCTTTGAACGGGTGAACAAAGTAAAGATCCCGTACGTTATCCACGAACGGCGTGCTGGCGACATATCGTCAATGTTTGCCAATGCCACGCTAGCCGAAACGGAGCTCGGATGGAAGGCGGTCCATACCGTCGATGAGATGTGTAAGAACGCGTAGCAATGAATAACGTTGGCAAAATTACCGAATGCATAATAAGCTTCTTCATCTTTCCATTTCCCTCCGTAGGCGAAGACTTTTGGCGATGGCAAACCATGAACCCGAACGGTTACAAAACAGAGCAAACAAATGGCCACCATTAGAGGCAAACCGTGCCAGTTGTCATGGTGTGGCAAATCGACATATTTATTTTATGCACTCTCACGCCCCATCTTTGGCGTCTTCCGTGGCCAGTCTAAAGAGTCGCTTGTTTTGCAGTTTCAACACTTCCATCCCAACAGACGTACATCCGGTATGCAGGCTGCGGGCGAAGAGCTCCAAACAGTTCGGGTTTCTCGGAACGTGCTTCAACGTCTCGAACAAAGCTACAACGTAGAGAAAAGAACTGGTGAATAAACCAGCAAGTTTTACCTTTAGCAATTTTATTACCATAGAGCGGCGGTTTATGGGAGTGCAGGGCACACGGAATACTGTAAAGGAATCGTTCTCTGGGGAACGATTCCGCCTTCGTCGAATGGGCCGGCAGACCGATGAAGAGCCGCTCGTAGGGTTGCTTTTTGTTTGGTTCGTTAAACTTGCACACAGGATGTGCTGCTCTTGTGATCTTTGTCCAGTACCAAACGGCCACCAGTTTGAGTCCCCATTTGGGGAAAAACTGATTGGTTATGGCGTTCACGTGGGTCTCAGCGTTCGTACACCATACGAGTACAAACGTATCGTCGTGCAGGTGACGTTCCAGTGGGATCTCTTTAATATCCTCGTTTGCCAACATTTGATAGGCCGCAGTGGAGTTCGACATTTTCACCCGACGAATGTACTTATTCCACCAGGGAGGATCCAATACTATAAGGTCAAATTTTTCGCTTTCCCCGATGAGTTGGCCGAAATGGCTGATAGGTGCGTTGAAAAATCTGACCTTCGGTGGCACTAGGTAGCTTTCGCCATCCACTTCCGTGATGACAGTGTACTCGGAATCGTTCTTTCCGCTAAAGCAACGCTCAGCATCGTAAACGGCTTGTGAATTAAAATTATCTACAAACTCTAGAGCGCACTTATTACGCCATTCGCTGATCTCAGACACTTCTTGTAAGTCTTGCTTTATTTCCGATAGATTCTCGGATATCTGGGGGAGCAGAAAAGAAAACCATTGATCATGAAGCAGGGCCAGAGCCAGAGCTATTGAATTGCATTTTGATTTTTTCTTGCAAAGTACAAACCTTCAATGTGAGATCATCCAATTTTGGATCAATTTTCATGCGTTTTCGCTTCTTGGGCCGAGGTTCGCTTTCCGTTTCTTCACGCCGATCGTAAGGCACATTAATCTCGAAAAGGGCTGAAGCCAACCAAGCTCTCTTAATATCTTTATCGTAGAAATTATCACAGTACAGGTTCGCAATACTTTTGGCATGATCTAGCAAAATTGAACGTTCGTTTATTGCGCGAAAAGCCGACATCACAGAGCAGAAGAATATGTTTGTTTACTTCTTATGACTCCTTTGACGTTTGAGGCATCTCTCGATCGTCGAATGTTTACTCGACCAAAGCATAGCGTCCAAAGTAACCCTGCCAGATAGTCGATGAAACGCTGACCTCACACGTCAAAAGGAGCGCGCGTGTGAGTGTGTGTGTGTGTGTGCCCATGTCGCTGAGCAGCAGAATAAAAGGTTTCGCACGCGATTACGCAAAGTTCTACGCGAAATAAAATATTTATCTTTGGCTGTGAAGCGTTGTGTGGCTTTTATTTTATACGCTTGGTGTGTGTTTTACGTATTGTTTCGGAAGATAAACGTGTAAAAGATAAGTGTGCCGGGCCGGGCTACTATCAGCGAAACGTGTCGTGCCATTTGAATGCCGTTTTCAAAATGCAACAGCTGATTACCTATCGTGCTGCATTCTCCACAGGTCAGTAGAAGAATTATGCGTCCGGAAAACCATGCATTCTTTTTATGTATGTACAAAAAAAATGAACAAATTAAAAGTGACGAGCATGACTGGCGCCTCTGCTGATATCGATCAGCTGAGCAGATAAGAGAACCGCTTCCTCTGCGATCAACGCACGTTGCTTTTATTGAACGAACCGCCAGTCATGGTGGCCAGGCTTGAGAGCCCGTCCAATTGCGCTTCAATTGTAATAAAAATCACAATCATGTTCTTCGCCATACATGTTCTACATTGGCATTCAGAGTCTTCACTGTGTGTGTACGCGATACGTAGGCGTTTCTCTCTGATTTGGCAATTTATATTCGGCACAAATTTCTCCTCACGTAGCACAAACTTTCAAGCCGCCAGCGAATTCGGTGACCTACATATAGATCGAGTTTTGTTGAACAGGCTGCAAAAAATACGCCACCCAAACATAACTCATAAAAGAGTATGCAAAAGCTACGGTCCGAAGGTCGTCCCTTCAATGCCGTGGCAACGTTTGCGCGCGCCAAAGCCAAACGCCGTTTCTAATGGCAGCGTGCTCGAAAGGAAATGATCCACGGCATAAGAACATAACCGTTCGTCGGGGATCGCGCGGTGATATTGCTGATCATGGATCATTTACTTGATCATCGCGTGTTTAAAAATGGTTCAACAAGTTCTTTATAATTTATATTCAAATCGCTTGATTTCTCATGCAAAGCATTGCGCATCGATTCACGTTTTCGTACCTTTCTTAGCTGAATGCGCAGTGTGCACATGTAAACTTTAACTTTTCTAATGGCTTTTTTAAATTGTTTAAAGTATTCAACATTGGTTCGCACCTAAATATTAATCTAATTTCTTTTTCGAATAAATACTTTCACACATGGGCTTGCTATGGGCGAAACTATGATTTTTTAAACTCCGATTATCGATTCGAAAATCAAAAATTTATGATGGTGCCATGCCCATAAATATTGTCGCTTTATTCAACGTGCCGAAAAATACGAAGTCGGCTAGCACCACCCGATCGGCCACCCGGTGTTGGTTTATCACTTTCCCCTGCTGGCATGAAAAGTGGGCAATTTAAACATCTACCATGGCCTAAGGGAACCACCGAAAAGCAACCTCAATCGTCATCTGTTACGAAGACCTCCCGCTGGCTGGCGTTGTTGTTATAGATTCCCGACTCGAATTCCCGACGGAAACCAATATCGGTGAGATAGTAATCCGGGCGCGTCGATCAAGAGCGATCAAAGCGATGATGAGTTTCCCAATTTCAACCCGATCATTGACCCATTCGGTTTAATGCATTCAATCAATGCAGCAGCGCAACCGCCGTGCCACCGCACAGCATAATGACGGCCGGTGGCCCGCGGTCTACTCCACTTGTGCTTCGGGAGTTTATCGATTTTCTTATTTCCCAACCAGAAGAAAATGCTGTCTGGTGTATCGGGAACAGCAGAACCAATTCACGACCAATTCCACTCGTGCAGGCGGACTATAAATGCACCACCGTAGACTGAGTCCAGCAATGAAGATGGCAGAAACCGAATCCGTGGTGGGAATGCAACTGGAGGGCGTTGCAAGACCGTAAACCACTCGATGGAGAGGCTACTCTATAAAGTTACAATTGAATTATCTAATCCATTTCCTGTTCAAGTGTGTTGGCCTTAAGTGCAACAATTAATGCTTTCCACCCCTCGCCGGCTGGGTTTTGTCGCGGCCAGCCCGGAACAGATTGCTGCTCCGACGGTCCGCCGGACCGGAGAATGGTAGCCCGATCCAAATGGGTTGCACTTGATTAATTCAATAACTTTGGGGATAATTGTGTCCGCCATGAAACCCGATAGCCATCACAGAGTGTGTGTGTGTGTGTGGGTGTGTCTGGCGCAATCGTGGCCGTTTGAAAACAATATCACTTTCGAAGGATGATCTTTTCAGAACACCATTCGGGTGTATTTAAATTTATCATTCAACAGTCGAATTGAAGATCGTTGAGCTTGAGTTTCTTTAAATAAAAGCCACAATAACCGCAGCGATCGGTGAGTTTCATGTAACTGATAACCACCGTGACGTGGTACGTAAACTTGAAGAGCCGCGCCAAACCACTCAGTTGCAGGAACAAATAGGAGTGGGTCGGAATTCTTTCCACCGGATCGCGCTTCGTTGTGCGTGGGGATTAATTGAATTAAAACCACCAACCGACATCACTCCGATCGATAGCGGCCGGGTTCGGTTGCATTCCTGCAAGATAAGTTTATGGCCGGAGCGGAACTTCCTGCGCGTAGCACCGACCACTGGAATGGTGTCGAACTTGGTCTGGCCGTACTCCAGGCACCACGAAGATGACCACGAGTTTATTTTAATCACATGAAAAATGACAGAGTCACCATCGCCTGGCTGGTTCGGGCAGGGGAAGTGAGTGGTTAGACTCGGGTGGGCCGGTCGGTTTGAACCGGCCCTGCGGAGGTTACAAGTCAAAGACACTCGACACTCCGGCTAGACCCTTATTATTCCATTACGGCGTTAGCTTTTAATTGGCCGGATTGTGGCCCTAGCAAAAAAAAAGAAACCGTCCCGGGACTCGGTGGCAAATCCAGCCAATTTCCCCCTAAATGTGGCTCCAGTACTTGACGGTCATTTGTTAAGCGTACAGCGGTTGCAACGCCCAGAACCTCTTCTCCGCAGACGCGGCGGCACATCGGCGGCCGGAACACGAGCGATTGAGATAACCATCGAGGGCAGGCTGGCCGGTCGGTGAAGATTAATATCTAGCGGGGAGGTCCACGCCGGCCGTATGTATATTTCAGGCGAAGAGTTTCTGTTCGCTGGAGATGGACCTCCGAAATGATGTTTTTGATTATTTTTATGGCCCTTTCATCCCGAGTATGACAAATTTGTTCTCAACCCGAGCGTATGCTTTCTTACGATTGGATGGAGCGAAGGCCGCAGACGGTTGATGTTGGCCGTCATATTGCCTTAAACAGTTTATTACGTTTGCTTTGCAACCGAGAAGAGCCTCAACTTGGAATGACGTCCGAATAAATCTCGTACAATTATCCCTTCTGGCGAATGGTGTTTGTGCTTCGCTATCTTTATCGGGTTGTTGACACGGCTAATCCATGGTGCACTCGCAACTGGTGTGGAACAAGCACTAGGTCTGACTTTTACAAACTATAAATTACACGTTATTATGTCCATTAAATATTGCTCGCCGAGTAGGTGTCGTCCGGCGATGGTTAACCGCAACAAGCCATCAGAGGCGGTGACATTTCCCTCGAATGGATTCGGCCCCGATTCCAGCTCAATGTTCCAGCACACCCCACGCACCCGGGACCTGTGAGATGTGTGCTGGAATTTACGTCTAATTACCGGCCCAGTTCTTCGCAACCTGGTGCTGCTGCTTAATCCCAATCTCGGACGAGTAGCCGCCCCCCGCGGGCCGTAAAGCGGATCTGCATGTTTCGTGTATCCCGTGCCGATCGCATTAATCGCAAGAAAAACCGCATAATGGGTGTAGTGTCAGTTTCCGTTAAGCGACGAACTACGTGTCGCTGTAAGCTGAAGTTATCTCACCCGTTGGCTCCCATACTTGACTCCCTGCTGGCGCTGAAGCCCGCATATCCACAACGTGTAACGGGTAGTGTCAATGAAGAATTGGCATTGTACCACTTAAGTGACACCTTGAAGGGCAGGGCCGTCGGGTGGAAATGTTTGGACGGAAAAGTGTGCAAATTGCCGGCAAACATGAAACAACATTCCGCTGCTCGAGTGAAGCCTCGGAAGGTGCGTTGTTACTAATAAATAGTATTGTGGTGTATTACATGTTTTTATTACAATTTCCAGCATTACCACCGATCTGTCCGTCTTCGGGGCACTAAAGCGGCGAGGTCGTTGTTTGTTTGGTTGTTGATGATTATAGGAAAGGATTTTATTGTCCGGATATACTCAAGCGGACAGCGACGAAATGGAATGCGCTGAACGAAGATCTGTCCGGCAGACAGCTGTCAGCTTCTTCGATCGATCCGAGTCGATGGAATGGACACGTTCTTCGGTCTTTAAAATGATCTATTTCTTAAAACGCACCGAGCAACGTTATTATTAGAGTCTCTCTGCGCTTTGTTGGCGTAAATCGAATCATAACACGGTGCTTTCGGGGCCGATTTAATACCCAGGCCTGACGGAGCTGGTATTACCTAGGGTCTACCTTTCCAATTCGCACCGGAAAGACAGCATATCTCGTCCGACCGAGAAAGAGAAAGAACCGAAAAAATCTCAAGAATTACAGTAGAACACTCCCGCAGCCCTTCTGCCCTCACGGGCCTTGGCCCGACCCCTTAAGGGTCCCTGAGAAAGTCAGTGAAACGTTACGTCGGTAATAATCGAGCCAAAAAAAAATAAAATAAACGATGATGGAAAGTAGAACAATAAACAATGCGTCCAATGGGCGGGTTTACTTTTGGGGCATGAACCGGCCGTTCCTTTACGCCAGAGGATTAGGACCGGCACCGCATCGTGACTCAGGTAGCCAGCCGAAGAAGGTCGTATAAGAGATGCGCTTGTTGAAGTAGCGTTTTAGATCAAACAAATTTGTGCTATTTGGCAACAACAATAAGAACTCTTCTCTCCCATCTTGCGGGATCTTCTGGGGGTGTGTGTCATATGCCACGGGTGGTGGCCACGATTTTGCTGACAGTAACGCAACATGACCAACATATAACCATACAGCATCATCAGGAATATTTATCACACCTGCGGTGACTGTTGCGGTTGTAAATTACGTCCTGGATCCGAAGCCCGTGACAGGGCAGCTTTTGAAGATCAACCAGGTTGTGGTTTCAGTGAGTAATTAACAACGACAATTATGCGCGTGGGTCTGCCCACTCATAATCACGATAGGTGGCTGAAGTGAGTCACGCACGATTTAATTGGGCTTGAAATTTTAAGAGGTAAAATTGGTTTTTAATTTGTTTTAGAATTTCTCGATTCATCCTTTCATTAAATTTTTTTCTTAAATTGATCAGTCGAGTTGTTGTCTTGTTGCGCCCCATTTTTAGGTTCATTTTCGTAAAATTTATGGACTGTTTACGAAGAACAGTGTCACAACAAAACCAAAGCATTCCCAAACAAATAAAATAGGCTACAAATCCTTGCAGCAGGTGCAATTGTGCAGGACATTGAGGGGCCGTTTACATTTACGCCTCCACACACCGCCGACGTTAAGTTCGGAAAGACGCGTTGTCTTTCATGGGATTGTATGGGACACTTCACACGGTGGGAAGTTATGGGACACGTTCGGTGTTGATGTCGACAACCGGTGTGAAATGTTCCATACAATCGCATGCAAGACAAGGCGTCTTTCCGAACTTTACGCTACGTTCCGAACTTTACGTCGGCGGTGTGTGGAGGACTGTACTCGGCGCCACTCACGAGAACCCCGCGCCGTGAGCGCCGGATGAGCATCCCTTTAAAATTCGAACGAAGGTTCGGTCGTCGTTCAAAGAAGCGCGCTCGGTTCGTTTCGAATTGCATGTTCGCGCGGACAACCGCGTTTTCCAGATCGAGATCGTTCCGCTCAGAGAAATACGAAATACGAAATACGAAATACAGAGTGTGTTTATTTGTTGACGTTGCTGCCGCTGATGATGATGAAGCCGGTCTTTTACCGTGCCCGTAGTGCAGTGCAGTGATCACTCCTGGCGTTCAACGGTTTGCCGGTGGAATTGGTGGAGTGTTTTTGTTTTGATTTACTACTCTCCGCTAGTCCTACTGCGGTTCTTTCGTAAACAACAAAACTTCAGCTCACCGCAATTGCACCAAACACTGCAAAAGGACAGTGGCCGTGTGACAAGCACGTTGATTATCGGGGCGATAAGGTAGAAGCTGCTAGACTAGAGGATTGCTCTATAGTTGGGCCCAACACGGGACAAGCGCCAAATAATAGCACCATCCGGACCATCGCTCAATTTTGTCCTTGACGCCGGGCGCACCACACAGGACAGGACAGCATTAATCAATTAATTAACTCGAACATGCCAACAGAGTGACCACGAAGCGACGGAAAGAATTTGGGCTAATCAACATATCGCAGTGCGCCGTATGCGCAACCAAATGTTTGTTTTGGCGAAGCAGCCAACGAGAACGCATCATCATTGAGTTAAATTGGTCCAAAGTGCAGCCTACGGGTCTTGGGTAAAAACTAAGCCCCCCTCACTGAAACGGTCCCGTGGCCCGAGTGATGAGGACTGATCCAGCACTTCCGTTAATCTGCGCACTTTTGAGTGGATTAGTGCTCCCCCAGTGAGCAGCGATCGCTAGTAAATAGGTGGTTCCGGTGTGTGGAGCACGACGACGGAATTTTACCGGTCTCCCCAGCAGTAGGTGGCCCGTGCGATCCGATCCACCCCTTCGCGAGAGTGCTTTCGTTGGGCTGCAGGTTGATTTTATCGAGGTCCCCTCGCCGAGACGACGACTGTAAACGACGCGTTTGAATTGTTTATTGGCACAATCACCCAAGTTCCCGGTTCGGTTCCCGGTAGTGCCGTGCGGTACAGTGGACAACTTTAATCTAGGGATTCAGGGCACGGCTCTAGCGCCAAGTGACTGTTGGCCAAACACTGCGCGCGTCCTGCGAGCCTCTGATCGGAGCCGCAATCCGCCGCGCCACAAAGGGAAGTGCTCGATTGTGCAAATTGTTGTCATCGTCCGTCAATGTGCCCGTGGCCCACAGCAATCAGCAATAGAGAAAGCAGCAGAGAGTCGCGCAGTGCAACAGGGTGTGTTTGTGCAGTGATAACGAAGATTTCCGACAAGTGGTCGAGTGATTTGTGATTGGCCCTTTTTTGTGCTGCCGGCACAGAATCTGCGCAGCATCGTGTAGGACACACAAAAAAGCCGGGAGCAAATCCGCACGGCACCAGGACGACTATGGTGTAACAGAACTGGCCAACCAAGACCAACTCGCCTGCAAGTGTCGCTCCCCAGGACCCCGGGTGTGTGTGGAAACAACAGTGTGAGAGCGGTTCCCCGACCATGGCCGACGTCGAATCGCAGAAGATATGCGGCAAAGCCAAACCGAGGATCACGGTCCCGATGGCCATCGATGGATTGATACTGACACTAGGTAAACGGACCGAAACGAGCCCTTCTGGTTCGCCCCGAGCGCTCGATTTCCTCGCGCGAACGGGGTTATCTGGTGGGCGATCGATGTTTGCTCGTCCGAACTCTCGGGAGCCGCCCCGTCACACGCGGTCCGAATTCTGAAGCCACATATGATAAGCCTCGTTTACTCACGCTCCGTGCTGTCAACATACTTGATGATGGTCTCGGTGTGTGCTGCGGGGTATTGTGACCTCCAGTCAACACTTGAACGTGATGTGATGTGTTAAAAAACGCGGGAGACATCGGGCAAAATTGGTCCATGATCGTCGATTAGTTAGGACGCATAAAGAGTAAGAGGAGAGCTAGATTGATTAGATCAGTTCGGTTCGGCTCGTAGTTTCATTTCATTACTCCGTATTGAAAACGCTACTAAACCGTGCTTTCGACTGGCCACAAAATTTAACAGTGGCTCCCAGTTGTGCACATTGCGATTGATTCGTGTGACGATCGTACGCGGGCAGTGCGATGATCCTGTTGAACTCACGATGCACATCAATCTTATCAATTTTTTCTCTCTTTCTCTGTAACATCGCAGTAAAAAACATTGTCACTGTCATCGAGTTCTTTTTCGGGTCCAGTCAACCAAATTTCTCGACACTCTGAGGCTGAGGCTTCTGGTAACACTCAATATAATTTGGGCAATGTATGACGGAGTGAGCCTGTCAACAGCCTCATTATTTAACCACTTGCATCCGCTGTACGCGGAGCTGTGGACAAGAAAATGGTGAGGGAAAAACGGTCAGCGTTTCAAGGGGCAGCCAGGGCGTTGTTGGCTATGGCTTGGCAGCCAGGGCGTTGTTCTTGTGCGGGACAACCTTCCGAATCATGTTGCGTAATGAGATGCTTGAGTTATGCTTTTTGGTCACTCCGTCACTTGTTTCTTGTTTGGCCGACTGACCACCCAATCGGGTACGTGAGCGGCGACGAATTATGGCACACACCCCGCACGCACGATTCTTCTGCGGCACGGCCAGCCCTTCTTCGGTGGTTTGTGCTTATCACCGCACCACACCACACCACGTCACGTCGTTTCTGCGCTTTATCTGATAACTTGATACCGCCGGAGGTCCTTTTTTTCATTCTTTCTGAACAGTTGATAGTTCCGTTTCACATTCTCCGTTTCATGGTGGGTACACCTATTTAAAAACAAAATGTTGTTGCAACGTCATCGCCGTAAGCTACGAAAAACCGATAAAATGCTACAGTTTCCGTAATTTTGTTTTACGATCCACAGTCTGCGCGCGATCATCTCCCACGGGCGGCACACAATGTGATGAAATGATCGATGAACTGATCGTAAAAACCTGCTTGTGTTCAAGCATTTTATGTCTCACTAAAAATTCCGCTTTTTTTCATTTTGGGTATTCGCCTTAAAAAACACTCGATTGCAACTCGAACTCTCCCAAAATATCTCAAGTTCGTCCCTGTTCCTGTTCTTATTTGCAATACGAATCCACAGTCAAGTTCGAGTACATTTATTTTAGGTTAAATATATTCTAGTAAGAATTATTCCCATTTTAGGATTCCAGTTTTTTCCCAAGAAATGTTTGCCTCCCTCCTAGCCACACTTTTAGTGAACTTTACTTTTCAATGGTCATTTCCCACGAACTCAAGAATAGATTAGTTCGACAGATAGGTTATTTCGACAGCAACTTCCTCAAATCCAGCAAAACAAAAAACCAAAAAAAGGTCGCACAAAAGTTTCCAAACTTAAGAAATCAAACCAGAAACCCCGGCCTTCCGGCCCCTTTGGTACTCTTCGCTCTCTGTCACATTTTCCCGCTGCTATCGGTTCGCGGCACACCATAAAAAAGGAGGTTTCGCAATCATTCCGTCAACGAGATTGGCATTCTGTAACAAGAAACATCTTCGGGGCCCGCCTTTGTCGTGTTCGATTCGAATTGACTTCTTTCTGCTTCCTTGAAATCGGTGGCGATAAATGATTTACTCCCCTGAGAGAAACATAAACTGATCGAACCCTATGTCGTGTCGATTGGCGAGTTATGTTGGCGATTTTATTGTTTCCTCCTCTTAGGTCTTGGGCGTTGTTTTCTCGCTGTTTTTTTTTCGAGAACAAACGAGTGTTACTTTTATGGTTATTACGTATCCGATCGGCTTGTTTTTGGGGGGATTTTACCTTCCCAACTTGGTAGATCTGTGTCCCGGGGTTCGAGTTCTTATATAGTTCTGCGGTGTTTGTTTCAACATATCACTACCGGGGTTTCGCAAGTTTATTGCTTCTGGTCGCGTCCACGCACAGCGCGTTTGTCGTAAATCAAAAAGCGGGCCCTAGCCGCCCCGACCGGCCGAGCATCACACATAGGGCCACAGCATATTTTACGACCTTTTGCCGGGGCCGGTGCTCCCTTTCTCAGTTTTGTAAAACCGGAGGTGGTTCCCGTTTCTCTCGTTTTTTTCGAGAAGAATCTACGTTTCGTCTTTACAATGACGACATTTTTGTCCCAAACTCAACCGAAATCCCTTCGATCGCTTTTTGGGGTGAACTCCGGCTCAACAAATGTGCGGCAATGTGGCCGCGGGTCGTCTAGTTCCCGGACGGTCTTGGTGGTCATTGGGCTTAGAGGGGCTTAGATCATCTTTGGCTGTTGACCGTGGGTCGTGAGAGTCGACTTTTAAGGCGGAAGGAAAAAATTTGTCGATGCCAATCTATGCTAATTGTTGCGATGCTCTTTTTAAACGCGAGACGGGACATCGCTCGCGGCGTCGGTTGGTCGTTTGACACTCACCAATGCGGCCATTTATACTATTCAACCGAAGGCACCCATCCTCCACGATGTCGCGTAGCTTTTGGGCGTCTTAAGGAGTTTATAAACAAAACCAGAATGGCGCAAAAGACGATTGTAAACACCCTATATCGAACGTCGGACTGTTATGGTACAGCCACTAATTTGGCTAATACCCGACACCAATTTATCGCCAGCGGTTTAAAAGATTAACTTGGGCACCACTGAAGCCGTTTTGCGGCGTTTCTTCAAAGGTCGCTATCGACCACGGAGTTTGCCACTAATTGGTATAAGCGGTTGTGGGCGCGAAAATTTGTGAAACTTGCATTAATTCATCACACAATCGTGTCGCCATGCGGCTCGTGACCATTGCAAATTGCTAGGAAAATATTAATGTTTTCTATTCTCGCCCATTAGTTCGGCATTTTAATCGCCACAATCGATTGCACAAAGTGGCGAATGTTAGTTTTGTGTACATAATGGAACGCCTTAATTATGGCCAATTAGTGTCAAAATTAAAATGAGTCCAATTCGTTGGCTGTCCTTTTATTAACATTACTAATATATATTTTTAGACATGTTAATCGAATTCTCACAGAACTAATGATTATTATTTTTGTTTTTATTAAAAATAAAATTGTTACTAATATTAGAAATGGTAGCTGTTCATTTTTCAGGCGAAAATCAAAACCCTAGGAAGGGTCTAAAAGACTTTTCATAAGAGTTTCGAAACGTGCATAATAATTTTGAAAATATTAAATTACTTCTGAATTCAGAAAAAAACACATTTTTTATCGAACTTCACGTAAAAGCTCCGTAATAAACGTTCAAATGCCACAGAAAAAGAAAACGATCGGTAAGACCAAATTGTGGAACGTGCCACGCTACTAGCGCTCGTGCGGTGCGCGGGAGTTGGCTTTCCGACGGCACCGATAGAAGAAAAAAAGGGCTCACTGAAATCCTCAACCTCGCACGGTATCAGTAACAGTGGCCAAAACAATTACGATTGTTGTGCATACGAAATCGTTACTTCAGCAACGACCGCTCGCTGTAGCCACCGCGTCCCGCGGATCGACACTTCACGGCCCATGATAAACGATTGTTGTAATGCGAGCGGGGTCCAGTTTTGCGTCCGTACGACTCAAGTTAAATCTTAGCACCGGTACCGACGCGAGTAACAGGACACCAGAAAGTGGTTCCCCAGTGGAGCTCTCTCTCTCTGCGCTTTTGTTATGAATGAAATGCAGTTGTGCAAGCTTCGCTGCACCGTGGTTTGCAATGCATCCGCTGGATGGGCGTTAAAACCGTTGGCTTTCTTGACACACACTCTTTCGGTGGAGCCTCTCGGGAAAAATTTAACAAGTCGGCAAATTTATTCCACTTCCTTCGGAACTCGATTCAAACGCGTTAATGATGCATTGCGAATGCGCTCTGCGCGGCAACTGCATTTCATCCACCCATGACGGACCCAATGAACCGATCGATCTTTTCCTATTTTCTTATCGTTCTGGGTCGATACATCAGCCCCCTTCCTGACTTGATTCTTGGCGGTGCAAGCATAACACATCGCTTACGGAGCGGCATTTTCAATGGAGTGCGAGTTTTTGCTGTGATGGTCTTACGGTAGAAAGGACGGCAACAAATTGGATTTATGGTAATATGGCAACAAAATAATCGCGAAGAGTCCCCCAGAGGGAAACTCGATTTTTTCTTCGGTCCACTCGCACGACATAGTTGCAGGGGGAAACTAGTGACAATAGGCAGCAAAGTTACAACAATCCGACGCTGTCACGGTAGACGGGTGAAAATGGGTGTGCCATGACCAGTGTGTGAAGTGCCGAGGTTCCGGTCGGTGCTGACGATTTCATGCCACATTCGCACCGCCAAACGCATCGAATTGCATCTTCAGTGATGCCCTCCGCTTCCCATCGAACCTGGTGACTTTGCGCAGAGGGTTTTGTCTAAGCGCATTGTACAATCAGTTTTGCGAATATTATTTATTTTTTATTTCTAATATCGTTTTGTCCACTATATGATAAAATTTTTATGAAAATGCTCAATGAATTTCAATTCATGCTTGATGTTAATAACACATTTCGCATTTTTTACAAAGACGTTTACTGTATTGAATCGTTTCGAAATATTTTGTTTAATTACGATGATTCGTTTTATTTAATTGAATTTAATCTTCTTTTTTACTACTCAGTGTGTTTCATCTTTCACTTTGCTATCTACTATCATTCCCACCAGTCTTTCACTTGTTTCCCTTCAGGACGGTCTGGCAAGGCAAACAATAAAGAGTTAATGGCAGCGAAGGTTCGTGTTGTATTCCCTGTAACCGTTAATGTTTATGCATTTATACAGCCCCAGTCGGCAGTCGGTTGGCGACGCTGGCCCATTAAATGAATCATCACCTAGGGTGAGCGCCTGTCGGCGGAGTCCATTGATAAGGCAAGCGCAAGACGCAAGCGCATTAACGGCTGCAAGATGATCTTAAAAACACGAACAAAGCCACACTAATCCATCATCATGGTCATATGCCGGCCGGTTACGGTCACGATGGTTCCCTCAAACCAATGTGGCGCGGAAATGATTTGCTTGGAAGCCTCCGGAGCCGAAGCCGAAGACTGGCTCTGACCCTTTTCCTGGCAATAAACCCGCAGGCAGGCGGCGGCGGCGTCTCGCACTGGCCAGGCGGTGTAAACAGACGCGTGCTGGCGGTGTCTGGCGGAACGCACAAATGCACTTCTCGTGTACGGAAACGGAACAACAGAAAGGCAGGAGACCCGTTTTATTGCCACCGCTCCTACGACTAATGGAGGCGACGGTTCCACACCAATGGAAAGCAGGCGGTGGCGGGACTGGCGCTGGCCGAAAGGGGTTTTTGGACAGTGGACGCGAAACTCGTTGTGCATTTTGAACCTCACCGGCATCGAGGTAAAATCACCCCAAGAAACTGCCGTCAGGGGACGCGTCGACAATCCATCAATCAGCGCAGACAAATCGCATTTCCAGAGGGGGGCGGTGGGGCGCAGAGTAAGCCACAATTACCGTGCGTAAAGTCTAGCCACGCGAACAATAGGAAAAACACAGCCGTCGCATCCATTTCTTCCAACATTCACGCGCCGCGCTCTTTAAACAGCCGTCCAACCCTCCTTTGTGGCGGTGGGACGATGCGCACGTGCTAGGGCCGGATCGATCAAGCCTGGCCAGGAGGTATGTCACTAACCGTACCACGGCACGGCACTGGAATGCGATCTGTTGCCTATTAAGGAACCCGGGGACCTTCCCGCTCTGTCGCCACCGTCGAGAGTGTATCCTTGTTCGGTTTTAATTAGCTTGTTGTGCGCTCCAGAGCATAGACCAGCGCATTCCGCGCGCTCCCCGGTTCCATTGTGGTGCTGCTTAAGCTCTAGTTTATGTTTAGGCATCTCTTACTTACGCCGTTTGACAAATAAAGCATGTGTTGGCCCTATCTACCTTGCGACTACCAATGTGCAAGAGCCTAAACATTCCTAAAGCGACGAACGAAGTGAACCGGATTCTGTTTCACATTTTGATTGCTTGTCTCGAGGGACTCTTTGGCAGTGCAACAACGATCGTCTCTTGCTATGCTGCAATGCGCGGGCAATGATCGCGAGTGACACGAGCACGGCATAGCCCGAAACACGGGCTAAAAGGAAAATAAATAGAAATGTTCGATTTGTTTGTTGTTTCCTTTTACGGCTTCATATGTTCGTTCTTATGCTGCTCTCGATCATGGTTCAAATTCGAATAATGCTCATAGTGCTGTGGCATCACGATCGCTAAAATTAGTCGCTATGTTGCACGAAAGTGTTGACCACAGTAGCCGTTAACACGTGGCATGTCTGATCGATGAAGTTGTTGCCAGAAGAAGCCGATCGCAAATGAATGTTGCTCCGAAAAATGCCGCCTCTGAAAGCGATCAATTTGTCCGATGTTTACTTTTTATGCTCGTGCTTCGGAATGGCCACAGGATCTCTACCTCAATTCATCTGGTGAGCAGTTTCTATACCAGATGGCTAAGCGCCACAATCAGGGTTTGAAATTACAGAACCGATCGACAAGCTGGACACAGCTGCCATCCTCTCAAGTGTCTCGGAAAGCCTGTCGACACTTAAATGGACTCTTACGTTTGTGGAGATTGGATACGGAATGGAGCTTAATGGAGCTCATATATTTAATATGAATAAATTAGGTTTCTGATACAAAAACTGGGTTACGGATTGGATTGGCAAACGACAACTGTATCTTCCATAAATGTTGATGAATTTGCTGTATCAACTTTTTTAAATGTTATTAAACAATCGAAGCAGAATGATTATTTTTCTTTTACCATGGCCGTTAGCTTTGTAATGTCTGTCTGAAACAAAATACAAAGCTGCCGCAGCCTCACGCGGCCTCACAACTGGCCACACCGCACTCCGATTGACGGCAACACTCGCGGCGGGTCCTCAGCGTAGTTTGTGCGGCATTATGATTCCCACTTGAAAGGACCCCTTTTCTACACCGGTTTTATGTGTGCGTATTATCGTAATTCGTTTATTTAAAATGAGTTTTTCCACTTTGTCGACACGCACTCTCCAAACCGCTCACCGGGGATTCCGCTCTCCTCGAGGGCGAGCCAAGGCGCATCTACGGCCCCACCTGGATGAATCATTCGAGGTAATGTTTTTCCATAAGATTGAATCCTTGTCCACGGGAATAACCAGGTGTCTTGTGACCCTCTACCGCGAAACTTGATCGCCGTCACGCAAGCGTGTAATGGCCTTCTCAGGCCTTTACTTTTGATCGGACCAAGGCGCAGCTTCTTCAGCAGCTGCAGAGTATTTTATTCTGCTGATAAAAAATAGAAACGGTACAATAAGTTTCATAGCGAAACGAGTTTCAACGTATAGCCAGCCAGGGTGTTTCAACAGTGTGTGACAATGGCCGCATAAATATTCTTGCGTCGTCATACTTTTGCGTCCTTCAAATCCTTACTGTAAATAATGTAAATCTCTATAGCCATAGAACAAAATGCAGTCAAACCAGACTGTTAAATGAAAATAGTTGTGCTTGTACAACAAATTCCAGAATATATTTTGTATAACTCTACCCTTTTGCGCCTTCAATTAACACGTACAAGCGAGTGTTTTCTCCACCGACGAGGTGCTAACGAGACCGAAAACTTGGATGTTTAGTTAGCAAGGCAGTATAATGTTTCCGGCAAAAAGGCACTTCACTCTTGACTGAAGCTAATAGTTGGTAGTTGTTGCTTTGAACAACCGCCTTTATAATCATCTGAGCCGGAACGAAGGGAACTTGAGGAACGTTTCATTATGTTTAACACAGCGGAGGGAAACTTTTACATCACGAAAGAATTGTTCATAAATACAACTTTATGAACAAAAAAAAACCTTGATCGGCGGATTATGATTCACGATCAGGATAATGCGCTGAAATTGCACCCTGCGTCGATAATGACGGCTTTCGATTGCCTATCAATTCCATTAACCATTGATTGGTTTCCAGTTTTGCACGAGAAGAAGAAAAATTGCATTATATCTTGCCTCTTCGATCCTCTCGTTTTCGTTGTGCGAATTTCTCGCGATTCAACAACAACGAACCACTTCATGCAGAAAAACACGACACTGAATGCTCGCTCACGCATGCTGGATTTGGTCCTGGTCAACGAAGAACTTGATAATGAAACGCAGGTTGATGAGTCCCCAACAGCGCTTCTCCCATGCGACGTTCATCACCCGGCACTGCTAGTCAACATCCACCCGAACCTGAACAGCCCAGCGCAGGTCCCATCGCTGGCTTCAACCCGTGTGCCAAACAGGACTGGTCGGCTTAACTCTACTCTTGGACTCAACTTCAAACGTACCGATTTCGAGCAACTGCGAACCATGATCAACAACTTTGACATTACCACTTTATTAGTGGGAAACATCTCACTTGACGATGCAGTCCGCTGTTTTACCGACCACCTGACATCAGCCATTAGAACCTGCACCCCTTTGGCACGGCCACCGAGCACCCCTCCGTGGTCAAACACGCATCTGAAGCTCCTGAAGCGACTAAAGAGACTCGCGCTACGACACTTCAAGCAACAACGTTCCACAACGAATCACCAATCGCTACGCTATATTAGCGGTTTGTATCAATCGTACAACCGCTTTCTGTACCACAAGCACCTCCGGGGTGTGCAGTACAACTTGAGAAGGAAGCCAAAGACATTCTGGAGACACGTGAACAACTTGAGGAAATCCTCCCCAACGCCAACGACGATGTCCTTCAACGACGTCACTGTACACGGTCACCAAGAGGTGGCTGATCTATTTGCGACTCGTTTCTGTAGTGCATTCGGGCCAACGGTAACCGATCCGGCTGCAATTGCCCGTTCAGTCAAAAATGTTCCTCATGGACAACTACAATTCGACACCATCCACGCCTTTAGCGTCCCCTCTGTGGTTAAGGCATTAGACAGACTGAAGCCGTCGTATTCCCCAGGACCAGATGGCATCCCTCCCATCATCTTGAAACAATGCCGCGAATCCGTCGCTCCAGTCTTGTCGGCGATTTTCAATGCATCTATACGATCTCATGCCTTCCCGGCTGCATGGAAAATAGCCCACATGGTACCAATTTTTAAGAAGGGCAACAAACAGAACGCGGCAAACTATCGCGGTATTACGTCACTCTGCGCCTGCTCCAAAATATTTGAAATGCTAGTGCATGAGGAAATGCTTCTGAGGCTGCGATCGGTCTTAAGTCCTAACCAACATGGGTTTCTTCCCAAGAGATCCACCACATCCGCTCTCACCGAATTTGTGACGAAATGCAAGACCGCAATGGACGTGGGACTGCAAATTGACGCGGTATATACTGATTTGAAAGCGGCCTTTGATCGTGTCTCACATGACATCCTAATCGCGAAGCTAACAAAACTGGGACTTTCCCCGGCTCTAAGTCAGTGGATACGCTCCTTCCTAACCGGTCGTACATACAAAGTCAAGGTATCATCCTGCTTCTCTAAATGTTTTCCTGGCACTTCCGGCGTACCGCAAGGGAGTAACCTTGGACCTCTTCTATTCATTGTGTTTGTCAACGACCTACAATACGTGCTGCACGAGTCAAGATTTATTATGTACGCTGACGACGTGAAACTCTACGCCATTATCAGAAACCCCGCTGATTGCACTGATCTCCAGGCTGATCTCGATTCGTTCACCAGCTGGTGCGCACTAAATCATCTGGAGTTGAACATCGCCAAGTGCAATGCGATCAGCTTCAGTCGCTCCCGCCAACCTCTACTGCACGCATACAGCATCCGCGGGGCATTAATTGAGCGCACTAGCTGTGTTCGGGATCTGGGAATCCTACTCGACGACAAACTTAGCTTTATAGAACACTACGAGCACGTCATTGCGCAGGCCAATAGGCAGCTAGGACTGCTATTCAAAATCGCTAACGATTTCCACGATATCCAATGTATTGAGGCACTGTACTGCAGTATAGTTAGGTCTACTGTCGAATATTCAAGTGTTGTCTGGTGTCCGTTCTCTGCCTGCTGGAGTGAGCGAATCGAGCGTATTCAGAAAAAGTTTACCAGATTTGCCTTAAGGAAAGTTAATTGGTGCGCGTCAGGGCAACTCCCACCATATCGTACGCGTTGCCTCCTCCTTGGCCTTGAGAGGCTCGATGATAGGCGGGCCATCGCTCAATGTTGTTTCGTGGCTAGCCTCATCAGTCACAACATTGACTCTCCGGTGCTTCTCTCATTACTCAACATTTCTGCGCCGTCGAGAGTTCTAAGGAATTACTCGTTTCTGACTGTGCCAACGCAGGCGACCAGATTCGGGCAGTTTAGCCCTTTAAACTTCATGTCAACCAGGTTCAATCAGGTGTACCATTGTTACGACTTTGACCAATCTGTAAGCGTGTTTCGTCAGCATATTCGTTCGGTTGCGTTTGCGTCTGATTTGTGATTCTACAATCTGTGACGTCCAAGTATGTTTAGCTTTAAGCGAAATTTGTACCTTATTTTATATATTCTCCTATTAAGCCTGCTGGCCCGTAGGATGATTCTAATAAATAACAATAACAATAACAATAATAATAACTTCATGGGCGGCATTCAGTGAAAGATCAAAGGATATTATTTCTTATTTCGAACGGTAATTACAGGTCTTCTGAGTTGGATTCGTTGCTAAGACCAGTGGTAATACGCATAGAGAAGAACATATTTGCCTCACAGCAGGACACCCTTGCGCCAAGGTATTATTTCTCAGAGGGGCCAATGTGACAAAAGATGAGGCTTGCGGACCTTCCAGGCTATGAGCGTTATCGCACGCTGCGCCGAACAATTCGCACGCAGAGCTCGTTGCACCGAATAGTTTCAGGGGTAGTTTAATAAAATGCTATTTTTCACAAACCTACTTAAAATGTCTTGTCCTAATGAAGCAGAGCCACAAAGAGATTTAATTCAACCGTTTAAATGCAAATAGCTGCAGATTTTTTCGCAACAAAAAGTTATCTTCGACATTGGCTAAGAAGTGGGTAAGCATTGTTGGTGAGCCGTTCGAAAGCTTAATATTCAGAAAGTAAAACTCAAAAGTTTGAATTTTGATTAAAAATTATAAATCCCATCTGCGAACTCAAAACCAGTAACGATCAAAAGGAGACATTTTTTTTCTTCTCCGACAGCGTTCAAGTTGCCGAACGTTGGCGAAGCACGGATTAAAAGACAGAAGCGAAACGAATCGAACCATCGTATCAATAAAATTTGACAACTTCATCTTAAACTTTGTATTCGATACACGTGCCATTTTTGTTATTATGATACTCGTCCATCTCGCATATCGTTCCTAATCCCCGGTGCTAGCCGGTTATCCACAGGAAGATTACCCCGTGTGACGAAGTGAATAATATGACTTTAAGTTATACAGACTACCGTTTTGGCTGGGATGGCCTGTTTTTACCCCGCATTATTGGCGGAGTTTTGTGTCAAAAATTAGAATTCGACCAGCCAGACACACTAATCATACGTTGGGTAGTGCTGCCGGCGACCGACTGCCGGTGCTATGTTTAGAGTCGTAAAATAGTGACGAACCCACCTGTAGGCAAAGTCAAGGTTAACGTTATAAGACACCGTCGCAACCCGAGAGAAATGTTTTCATCCAGCTCGTTATTGATCATTCGATTTTATGGACCTCTTTCGAGCGTGTCTTGGGATGTCGCAAGTGCATTATCACCGACCGTAAAATAAGATGGGACACTTTATGCTCTCAAGGGAAGTGTTTCAGAGATTGCTTAATTACTGTGACTCAAGGACCGCAGTCCGGGTTTTCATCCATGCTATCATCACTTCATAAAAATGTAAATGATGTTTCTCGATCACTTCGTGCAGAACGGGGTCAGTTTCCGAGCCCATGCCGTTCAATTATAATTGATTGCGACATCGTGTGGCGTTTTAGCACTGCCAACAGGTGTCCATGTTTATGTTGTATACTAATTTACTTTCATGATTAGCTCGATGTTGTATAAAGCGGTTTTCTGAACAATTCAGTGACCAACGGGCATCTTACGTATGCAGCTGGAGTGTATCGCCCATGAACGAGGGCTTGCAAATGATTCATAGCAGTATGCAAGCAGAATTCTCTTTATCGTGTTGTTCATCAACCACGGAAACGTACCACACCACGAGGCGCCAGGCGAATCAGATGAGTCAACCGGTGGGAATGTTTTAAACGTGACTCCCCGGTGCAACGGATCTCTTGTCGCCACTTGTCGAAGTGGCTGAAAACCCATGTCCATGACCCCTGTCTCCGGTATGATTCAAGGCACCGATTATGCTGACTTTAGTTTCAGGAATTTTCGCTAAAATTCTCTTCGCCAGGCAATGATTGGCGAGTGGCTTTAAAAATAGGCGGAAAGTGTCCATCGAGGCGATAATCGTAAATCTGTGCCCAAATATCACCCAAGGTCCGTCGTTGACGGGGCGTTTTTGCGAGATAAAATGACCAACCAGACTGACGGACGATTTATTTTTGCGCCCAAAGAGGGTTGTCAATCGTCGCATTTCGCCACCATTTTCTTTTATTTGAATATTAAAACAATAAATCATGTGAGAAGAGATGCATGTTGTATCATTAGTTTGCTGGCACATAACACAAGATTTTTTAATTGGGATAGAAAGGAATGCCATAATAATGTCGTCAAACGAAAAAAATACTATATCTCTTTGCATTGTCTCCGAGCGTTAGATAATTGGTATGCGGCATGTGGAACTGTGACTTTGCTGAAGTTCAGTAGAAATTGAATTATAAATTTGCCGTATCGCAAAATAAGAAATAAATGCTTTAAATGCATGCAAGCAAGCAAAGACATTCATTCGAAAATCGCTACAAATCGACATTACGTTGATACCGGCGCTGCGTTCGAAGACTTTCGAAACTCACTGTAAACGAACAAAGCACAACGAAGTGCCCGACCGAGTCGCCAATCAGAGGGCGAAGGATTCTATAAATCACTCATCACTAAATACCATAATCGCACGGGGCCGTGCCCCCGATATCTGTGAGCATCTGGTTTTAATTCAGGAACCCTAACCCTGAGAGAGAGAACGCCAAACATTCGACACGTTGTTTGGGGGATTTTGGATGAAAGAAACCTAAGCGTAACATTTGGCGGAATTTATGCGCGAACGGCTTTTATGTTATCTTATGTAAGCACTCAAAAAGCAACATAAGCCGGCGACCTTTATGTGCCGTCCGTGCATTCGTAAAGTTTCCCTGTGAACCGACGAAAACGAGTTTCGCAACGTGGTTTCCATTTTCTGATGTGATCGACGACCAGCTGCAAGACCCTAGTTTTTATTTCCGCTTATCATCGGCGCGTTCCACGCTTTATGTTGTGGAAGGCTTATGTTTTATATCCCTCTCTTCCCAAGTGCCTTCCACTAAGCCGCCAGAACCGGAATTAACTGCGACAGTGAGCCGCAGTAAGGACCTTAGAGACCAAACTGGCCTTTTACCAAAAAAATGATTCACAAAAGAAATATGCAAGTTGCACCGGGAAACAAAGTATGGAGACTAACGTGACGGTCGTTTTTGCATCGACAGACTGTACGGTTGATTTATTATTCGCAGTGGATGTTTGGAAAAAGTATTGTAATTTCGCTGCAGTGCTTATTGTGCATTTTTCCAAACCAAAATATGTTGCCACATTCAATTAAATTCAATTGTGTCAAAAAAACAGAATTACTGACGCTAAACATTATCCAAGAACTCTAATTACAAAAAATTATTTCGGCAATTATTTTGAGTTTAAGTTTAAAAAAGTTTTATCTTTTATTTGTACCCCTTACATTGTGGTCTTAGACTAACCATCGATGGTGCTACTCTAGGAGTTTTGGCCACGGGAAAGCCCTACAATTCTTTGACAACCTTCACCCACTACTACAGAGAGTGTTTAGCGAAAGCTCTTCCGACGGTCCATTACGAAATGGGTACGCGATAATGTCCAGTTCGCGTAACGCAGCACTTTTTCCAATGACACTCGGGAGCGGCTTATGACCGTTGCCGGCACGACACGGTCACGGCACCTCACCGAGTGTGTGAAAAGTGCATCCGCCTAGTTTTCCCGGCCACGCGCTCAATGCCAGAACGCTTTAGTCCAGTTTTTACACCTCCCAAAGCACTTTGCATAACCAAACGGAATGTTTATTTATATTATCACATTTCAACTACATTTTCGTAAACTTCTATGCTTTGGCGGCGTGTTACGGTTTATTTCAAACGAAACGCGTGTCAGGTATAAAGTTGTGGTTGAGGTTGTAAAAATAAAACCTGCCACTTTTTTCATCGTAAATCATCGCCACGATGGACCCACCAATCAATCGTTTGGGCACCGTGTGGGTTCGTATATGTTTCTGGCGTTGATTTGTATGCACGATGCTCGCGCACGGCAAGCAACGCACCCCAAAAGCCAGAGAAGTTTCTTTATCAACACGAACATTTACCATGCCAGCATTATCAGCTCGACGGAGCTGAAAGGGCCACCTTCAATGTGTCAAATAATCGTCCATCATTGGGAGGAGGTCGGCGGCAAGAAGACGCGGAACTAATGGTTGGCCATAAAACGGTCAGTCTGTTGTTGATAGTGTATTTTTACCATTAAATCATTTTTTTTGTTTTCCTTAAATTTTAGTAGCTTCTGTTCGTGTACCACTGTCTCGGAAGGAAGAGAAAGAAGAAGAAGCTCCAAATGGTCGATGATAAGAACTCACTTCCGAAGCACGTCCGGTCGGTCTTCGGTCATTGGCTCGTCATTTTTGGAAGGAAACGCTACCTTTTTATGCGGGGTCAACGTAATTCACTTTTAAGGCAAACATGAGACCCTTGGCGTCTTACTATCCTTTCGAAGTATCGACCAGAAGCCAAAACTCCGAATTCGACGATGTGCCATCAAAAGTCAACCCACGTTGTAGTGCGTTCTTCCATGTTCATCACATTTTGATGGCAAACTTCCTTTATTTGATTGGCGCCTCTCTTCCAATCGAAGGATTTTCGTTGCTTCATAAGGTTGGCCAAACCTTAACCACTTCCGACATATTTGGACCTTTTTTATGATGCTTTCGTCTGTTTTGGAAAAAAAATGCAAATATAGCTTTTTTATAGTAGGGCTCTAGAGACACCTAATCTGGTCCGGACACTTAATCTGGTCCGTACTTTATCAACTCGCCACGCCACAGTGCGCAATTCGGAATCGTAACCTTGCGTACGCAAACTCCGGCCATGACGTACATCGAAACAGAACGCCTCCCGTTACGGGGGCCGGGCCACAACCCCCTGGCCAGTGTTTTGTGACAAACTTTTCTTAAGTGGGCCACAAATCATGAAATGAAAAAGCCATTCAAGAGCCGCTGGCGGTGGCCAAGGCAGTAAATCGTGCCACACTGAGCTACTGATCGCGCATAGAAAGTATGGCCCATTGGCGTCAAGTTGCAACCAGCTGGGAAGAATTTTGAGACGAATTCTCGGTGCACTGGGTGGCATTGGTTCCGGACCGCAACCTAACCTCGAATAAACAATCAAAACGGTTCCACTTTAATGGTGGTTGCTTCATAATGTGGGAAACAAGGAAGGGAATTAAGAGGAGCTGCTCACCATCCGATAGCCAGCGGAGCAGATGTAATGCAACCGATGAAGCGGCACAAACGAAACGCATTTGTTTCGTGACTAAATCGTAAGACACTTTTATACACGCACCCATTCTGTTCTTGTTCTTCAACAGTTGCCTGCTTTCTGATACTGACCGAGCTTGGGTTGCTGCCACAAGTAGTGAAGCGCGGCTACTACTGCAACGATCAATCGATCCAGCATGAGTACAAGGGTGATACGATTACGACCGTCACCATTCTGCTGAGCGGGCTCGTTCCCGTGCTGCTGGTAAGTGGTTCCCAACAACTGTGTTGGCTAACAGTGCTCAAGACGGAAGACGATCATAAGCGAATTATAGCATCATGAAACGAGCGTGTGGCCTGGGGAATACTAGTTGATAAGTTACTAAAAATATGTTCGTACATTTCGCTCAAGCGTGAGATTCAATGATCAGGACCACAACAGATAACCGAATCCATGGAGTTGGACTTATTTCGAAAGCCAATGAGTGAATCTTGAAGTTTTTTGGTCATTTGAAATTTATTGCGTTTTGCCCCGGTGAACGGTTTTCTTTATTCGAAATAGCTCCAAAGACGTCCTACAACAACAACAAAATAGTTAAACTGAATCAAAAACATTGTCAGTATGGCACCGGTCTGCGAGACTCCGTAGGGGGTGCTTTTCAGATGGAAATGTGGGCACATCTTATGAATGCAGCGCTTATAGCTCTCTTGCGACAACCGGCAGCCGGTTAAAGTTGACGCGCGGAACATGTTATGCCCCGTCCACCGCACCGCTCCAGGGAGCAGAACAGTGCGCTCAAGGTGCTCCCGTGGTTTGGCGTATTGATTTACGCGTGAATTTGATATTTATGTCCCAATGGCGCACATTAGCATATGGGGATCTGTGGTCGCCATGGCTGCGTAGGAAAAATATTGAAACAAGTTTACAATTTGTTAAACGTTGTTACATTTGCTTAAATCCATAAATCAACTTTGGACAGGTACAGGTACGGCTATACGAAACCAACACGTGGGATTCGCAAAGCCGGAGTGGGATGTAGCCGGAGACGACAACAAAAACGTTAAATCGTCTGGACTTGGAAGGCTTGGAAATTTAACTATTCGAAGGGAGATGGGCGATCGAGATATTGGACAATAAACTATTTCCCGTATCATTTTTTATCATCGAATCCATTTTCAACGCCTCTGGGTGTAGATTGAGATACCATCGGCCGCCGGTTTAATGTGATCATTAAAATACGAACCCGTGTCGTGCCGTGAACCTCTGGGTTCGTGTCGTGCCGTGAACGTGAACCAGTTTATTGAGGAACGATGCTCTCAACGATGAGGTGGTTTTAAAACCAACTCTATCAAACCTATCCGAAGACATGAGCACGATCGGTTTCGCTTTAGTCACTCTAATACGTGGATGGCAATAAATGTTTTCACATTTGTGCTGCCTAACGTTTGACCAATCGAACCATTTTTCGTTTAGGTCCGCACGAGGCTATTAAAGTGTCGATCGAAAATCAAGCGCAAATTTCAGTTTTATCATTCAAAAATCTAATTTTCATAAGCTATTAAGGTTGATTATCTGCGTCGTAAATGTATTCCAATAAAAACTAATAATTTATTGTTTAATGCTTTTGGACCGCCGCAGTGAAGATTGAATTCTCATGTAGCTGCCATACTTGATACGTGGTTTGGCAGGCCCAACGCGAAATCGAAACCTTGAATTTCTGAATATTTTGATCTATAAAATTATATCGGAAATATTCAATTTCTACTTCAAATAAACTATCCATTTAAATTTTTTTTTTTAAATTCATCACGTTATTCAAACAGAAGTTTATAGTATAGAACTGATCTATAATTAGTGTAAGTGTACCATTTTTGGAAGAATCTTCGATATTGTAAACAGTTCTACGATTACAAATTATGTAAACTGTCCGTTTTGTATTTGAAAACCACAGCTAATATTAGGGCACGGCTAATTCATTTAATTCTTATGTTGGAGACTGGCGTTCCACGATCATCCATTCATGCAGAGAAATCATAAATCTACTGATTGGAGTCATTTTTATACATGTTTTAAATGTCTACGCGTAGATGTCGTTTAACTAAGATCCAATGTATCTCATTAATAGCCAAATGAATCATAATTAGTGGAGTGTCTTGCGGAGGCTCAAACAGGTTCATTAAACCGTTGCCAAAGGGCAGACTTCCGTGGGCTTTGAAAAATAAAAAACGCGAGTACCGTACAAACGTACAGTGCGGTGATTTTTTACTACTACGAAGGTGTGACACCTCGTTTATCTTCCGGAGACGACGTTTGAAAAGTCTCTCTCTGATAAGGTTTGATAAAGCCTAATGGCCTTCGAGGTAAGAGGAAACTTGCACTCATACCTGGACACGTTACGCACCGGGTGGGGAACGCGTGCAAAAACCCTTGCCCGGCGGATAAAGACATTCCTCCGTAGGGCTTTACTATTTCCCACTCGCATTTATGGCACCCTTCAATAGGTGCGCCTTGTGCGCCTTTCGCTTATCTTTGAACTCTCCTCATTAATCAGGTGACTTTAGCTGTTGCTTAACCGGCAACTCGATTTATGGGTTATGAGAAGAGCGCTACAACACTTCGGCTGGCCGCACTTATCAATGATGTATTTCTTATGCTGGGGTTGTGTGTTTTTCGTCCCATTTCATAGATATGGCTAACAGAAGCGTTCCTGTACACGCCATCGATCAACTGCAGCAAAACCGAACCCGGCTCGCGGTGCCGTGGGGCATTGCTTGAGGCGTGGTACTGGACCAAAAAGTACGGCCGAGGACTTGTTACGATGCTAGTCATCATCGGCACCATAAAGGTAAGCCCACACCTCAGCCCACACACCTGACCAGCACATATTTTAAGCGATCCCGTTTTCTTCCCGATCCAGATTTTCCTGGGAGAGCTACGGCCACACTTCCTGTACACCTGCAAACCGGATGTCAACTGCCAGGGCAACGAGTAAGTGATGTTGTCTGAACAACTACGCCTCCGACCAGGGGGTTGTAAGCGTACTAGACAGCCTCCGAGGCGTACGTTAACCTAAGTAAACAGGCGTCCCGGTAAAGATACAAAAAAGGCGTCGAGGGTTTCTGGTGGACGGGGTGTATGTTAATTATCGGTCAACTGGAGAACATTTGCTTGACAAACAAGCAGGGGTCGGTGAACACACTGTACTCTTCCCTGTTTGCCGGATTCTTCACGTGCCCTTGGAAATTGCGGAGTGATCGTCTCATCAAATGACCCAGATTGCATGATATTCTGTCGAACCATTTATCAATGTTATTGATCATTTATCACCGATGTGTCTTGTAAAAAAGTTTAATTGCGTGTTCTTCATAGACCCCCCAACTTGTCAGCGTCAGTGTAGACAAGATAAGGCTTAATTGCAATTAGAAACACTGTGCTTCGTTTAGTTAGCAACATCTATTCCAAAATATTCCATAACGTTTTTACGGTATAGTTCGCTCCGTAGTCTTTACGGTCTATCGTTTTGTGACCCGAGCCTAACCTAACACATGCGCTTCAAAAGTGGCACTTACAATACGTCGCAAGAGTTGGAAGAACTGCGTTATTTGCATAACTCTAAAGTACACCGTCGGTCGATATGTTTGCCTTTGCGGCGCATAGTTTGACAAAGCATCATTGAACATTATTTGCTGTGAAGCTACTGCAAAATTCCTCGCCGTCTGGAAACGTTGCCGTACAACCAAGAGCAAATGTTTGCAAAGGTTACGATGGTTTTTTGTTTGATTGGAATGCACAGCGAGTGAATTGTCTAAGTCGCGAAACGGCATTCTGGCAAGCACCTCAGATGAGTTGGATCGGGTGTTTTAAAAGGGTTACCATTATATGTAGAGTACAACAAAGAAAGCACATTTTGAAGAGGTTCAATAGTTTAGCTGACAAAATATCCATGTTTTAAATGTTGCAAAAACAGCTCAAAATTAACAGTATGAGCCGGTATTCAAATGAGCCATGTGCAATTTGCATCTCCCAACACGTCCAGTTTCTGTTAGACATCATCAAATGCCATTTTTGTGCAGTGTAAATAATGGCCACTTGAGCCGTGTGCCAAGAAGCGATTGAATCACAAATCAATGCCTCGTCAAACTCACAGTTCGATCGGTCTCTGCTTCGCAGATACATCACCTCGTACACCTGCACCAATCGCGAGGAAAGCCATTACTTTGTGCGCGACGCCAGCAAATCCTTTCCTTCGGGCCATTCGGCGATGAGTGTGTTCGAGGCGATCTTCATGATCTGGTACCTGGAGAAGCGTGTGCCGCGTCTACGCTCCGTACTCACCGTACCGCTCTGTCAGATGGTGCTAATGTGCTGGGCCGTCTTCTGTTCCCTGTCCCGGATCACCGATAATCGGCATCACTGGTGGGACGTGCTGGCCGGCTCGATAGCGGGTGCATTGGCAGCCATCATTACGGTAAAACGACAACCACTTGCCAACCCTCAGCGTGTTGCATAAAATCTCTCTTTCTCGCCCTCTCGTTGTAGTGTCTTTTCGCCTGCCGCAATTTCGATGCCAGCAAGCGAAAGCGAAAGCCCTCCCTGTGCAGGGATCACGATCACAAGCTGATCACCAGCAATAGCACCAACACGCCCGGTGGGACACCGCTGCACAAGGAGGAGATCATACTGAACAACGTGATTCACGCCTGACGAGCGTGCACCACACCGGAGGCGGCATGGCGCCGAAGTGGCGCTGAAGGAAAACGGGCTCCGTACGTGGCCTTCCCTTTGTGCCACTTTCCTATTCCACAGAATCAGTATTTTGTGTTAGGTATTGTAGTGAAGTTTTAAATTACGACAAAGTTTTATACACTATACGAGAGGGGCTACTGATCCGCAACCGCTGCGATGCTCGGTGGCCGACAGACGGTTGGATTCACCGTGGAAAACAAAAATAGTAAACCGCAAACCACAATCGGAGCTAGAGCGAGGCAGAGAGCGGGGTCGCCAGCTTCTGGCAACTATTGCTACCGATAGGTTACACTCACACTGGAGACCGGTAGGTGAAAGGACAGAATTGTGATATTATTCCTTAAGCCGTTCTTGGTTCGTCAAAAGACGGTATTTTTAAAACTCAAACCAAACGCCGCTGAGCGTTCACGGGTAAGGCACCACCTTCCTAGTCCGCGAAGGCAATCGATGTATTGAAACGTGCGCGTACGTTGAAGCAAGAAGTGCCTCTCCGATTTCAGCAGAATTATCACCAAGTCATAGCCGAAAGCTTACAAGATAGCATTAGGGAGCTTTTCGTTGATAAAAAGATTCGGGCTGCGGCAGTGAGCAGTGAGTTTACGAATGGTCGAATGTTCAAATACAACTATTTAAACGTAGCGGGAATTAGGGGTGTTGGTGTAAGGAGAAAAAAATATATTGTATTATTTATAAATGCTTCTCGCGTAGCGTAAATTTACTTTACGGTGAGTTTTGTAAGTGATGAATTGCCCCTTTTGGATGCGGGTCTTTTTAAAATAGGGTAACTTCTTTCTTTAGTAACCAAGGTTTAACACAACTGTACACCTTATTTTACAAACATATTTATTGCCCTTAGCCCCACCGTGTAAGACACTAGCTTCTTTTCCGTCTGTGACTGTGACACATATTGAACGAGAACCCGTAAAAGCAAAATAAAAAGAAACAAACAACGAAAATACTTCACAATCGCTGCATCGCAACGTTATCAACAGATTAAAAAAACATGGGGACTGGTGTAAAGCCACCAGCTAATAGCTAATCACCCTTCTCGTGTTCGTTGTTCAGCTTTGATCGACTGCTTACGACCCCACTCTGTGGGTCCACCCTACCGCTTACCGAAAGTAAGTTACTGGAAATGTGTGCGGTACTGTTAAATGTTAATCGGAGCTAGAACAGCAGACCATTCACCGAAAGCCCTGCGGCTTCTCGCACTTCCGGTTCCCATAAAAAAAGGGGAAACACTAAGCGCATTGCGACGAATGATCGGAAGTCTACAGCTTCGCCTCCGTCTTGAGCAGAGGGGCCAACTTCTGCGCGAGCATAATGTTGCCCGTGATCTTCAGTTTGCCCTTCATGAAAGCCGTCTGCGGCTGCAGTTTACCGAGCGCCAGCTCGACCATATCGGCATCGGCTACCGTCATAGTGGTGTCCGCTTTACCGCCTTGCACCGGTCCCTCGTAAACTTTGGCGTTCTTCAGGTCGAGCACTGTCAGGGGGATAGAGTTGAGTAGGAGGTGAGCAAAGTAATCAACTGAACTGGTGCCGGACGCGCTTACCCCACTCCTTGGCCACCTTGCCGCTGCTAGTGATTTTGTACAGAAACACTGCGTTGATCGCCTTTGCCTTCGCCTCGTTTTCCGCCACGCGTTCCTTGATGCCGGCGAAAATGGCATCGCTCTGAAGGGCAGCTCCGGCAGTCATGTTTGGTTTCACAACGATCTGCTTGAAGTCAACGTACGCACCTGCAGGAAAGGGAGAACCGCGATGGGAGAAATCGATACGGTGTGCTCCGCGTTAGGACGATAACTGAAGTGGCACGGAACCCGCAGCGCGACCTCGAGGGGAAGGTGTCGCAATAAAAGGCGTGAACCTCCCGACGGAATCGAATGATAATGCCGAAACAGGCGTGTAACTATGTGCGTAGGGAGTTCGACATCGGGCGCGCGGGACGCGGATGGGTCTTTCGAGCCCGTTGGTTGAAAGTCAAGTCCCTGATTAGAATAAATGCTCCATCACGCACCAGAACGATCCCCAGCAGTGAAGCCCCAACTATGGACGGATTTTGGCTTCCAAAGAGCTAGTTACCACTGACAACCGAAGAATACCTTTGCGGTTCTAATCCCAATGGTCGCCGATTTATCGACTGACGTGGCCAGTATCGCTTCTTAGTCTTTGCTCCGAAGCGGATGACTTAACAAATGATAACAAGTTCCGCCGTACACGATAACCGCACGGCCGCACTTATCAGAAAGCCAAAGGTTTGCGAGCAAAGGTCACGCGTGCAGTCCGGTTTTAACTACCAACCGGCGAGAAGCGAAACATTGGGAACCGCACTAAAGAAATGCAAACTCACCGGCAAACAGCGGCAAGAACTTTGTGACACTTTTCGACGGGATTCCGGAATCGGAGAGGAACGGAAAAAAATGTTCCAGAAGCACCTTCGTTTTGAGGCCAACTGTCAAATCTGACAACCCGAATGTTGCATCGTTATATTTTGTCGCTGCTTGGCACATCAGTATGTCGCGTGACGGTGGGACCTAATCTGCAACATTGCAAACAAGCACAACCAGCGATCTTCAAACTGATAAGCATAATCAAATATTTTTTGAATTTAGATTTATGATCAAATAGTGTCCACGGAGAATGGTTAGAAATGGCTAAGAAAAGGGATGGAACAGAAAGCTGCAACGAACACTGACCTAGTTAAAGACCGTGCCCTAGCGGAGCACAAAAACAACTAAGACACATGAAACCATCATGAGATCGCTAGCAGCTTTCAACAACTCCCCACCATTTCGGTAAGTGCAGTGCGCAGTGCTTACAACGCCACCATTACACAACGTCAATTACGTACAACTACGCGCACTGGGCTCATTAGGGACAACTAACGCCAATACACGCACAATAAAATGCAAGATCAAACTTACCCGACAGCACCTCGGCGTTTGTTTCGACCACCACCGTGCGGAAGCAGACACGATTGTTCGGTTCGCGCCACATGTCCACGCGCAGCGTTTGGCCGGGAAGAACCGGTTTCGTGAAGCGCACCTTGGCCGCCCGGAACAGGCTCGGATCATCGCCGCCGAACTGTTTCAGGACCGCCTTTACCGAGACGCCCATCGTGCACAGACCGTGTAGGATGGGAATTTTGTAGCCCGCGATGGCCGAAAAACTCGGATCGATGTGGAGAGGGTTCAAGTCACCCGACAGCCGGTACACAGCGGCTTGATCCTTGCTCGTCGCAACCTTCACCGACGCATCCGGTGCCCGGTTCGGTGCAGGAACGAGCGCCTTGACGTCCGGTCCCGCTTTGGTTTTGCCATTAAAATTGCCCGCACCGACCACGAAAGTGGAGCTTTGATTGCGAGCGATCAGAGTTCCGTTTTCATCGTACGAATCGGATTGCGTGATGACCAGCGCACCGGACTTTTTGTCCACCACGTCAAGCACGGTCGAAGTTGTGGTCAGTACGCCCTCGGTTGGTGGAGCTTCGAACAGCTCGATGTACTGTTCTCCGTGCAGGATCTGAAATGTAGAGAGAAAGTAGTTTGTTGCTGGTGGAGTAAAACAGTGATCCCGATTTGACCGCCACTCACGTTGGTCAGATCGAAAGTTGTGTGCTTAATGGCATTTGCCGTCAAGCTCGATCCCATGACGGCCAGCAACCCGGGCAGGATGAAGAACGTTGGCAGCACGGAAAAGTCCGGACTGTTTTCGTACAGGAACTTCAAGTCCGTGGCATCGGTTACCGTTGCACCGACACCGAGCGCGTACAGAATGGCGTCCTTGTAGTTGTACCGGAATGTTTCGGTGACGGAGTTTTCGTTATTCTGCCCGTCACGCAGTTTCTCCAGCACTCCGACAAGGCCTAGGCTCGCTTCACCGATTGCGTTCAGGTGCTTCGCTTCGGACATATCCGTCACGCGGTGCCACACTTTTTTCACGTACTCGGGAGAGACGTCCTCATCGATCGCGGTGCGCAGAACGCATCCACGGCCGCGCACAAAGTGTACCTTCGTTGCCCAACCGGCGGCACTCTCGATGATGGATCCCGTGTCTTCGCACGACTCGTGGCACAGATAGGCCACCACTGGTGCAATCAGTTTCGGTTCTGAAAAGAACAGATGCATAAGACTCTGCTCGGGGTTTGTTGTTTAACTCGAGAACTTACTCAGCTCATTGAACAGGATGTCGGGCAGAATGCCTTCGGTCATGCGCGAAGCAGCCGTCGGGACGATCGCGTTGCAGTGGATGTTGTTTTTCGCGCCCTCGATGGAGACCGTATTGGCGAGCCCAACCAGCCCTAGCTTGGCCGCGCTGTAGTTTGCCTGCCCAAAGTTTCCGTACACCCCTGAATTGCTCGACGTCATGATGATGCGGCCATAGTTTTGCTTCTTCATCACCGGCCACGCGGCCCGCGTTGTCGCGAAGCTTCCCTTCAGGTGCACATCGTGGATCAGGTTCCAGTCTTCGTCCGAGATACGCGCCACACTACGATCGCGTAAGATGCCCGCATTGTTCACCAGTACGTCGATGCGGCCAAAGTTTGCTAGCGCCGTTTCGACGATCTTTTCACCTTCCACGACCGAGTTGTAGTCGGCAACTGCGGTTCCGCCGGCAGCCCGGATCTCCTCCACCACCTTGTCGGCGGCATTCGATTTGCCCTGGCCGTGAAAGTTTCCGCCCAGATCGTTGACGACGACCTTTGCCCCGCGTGCCCCAAACAGTAGTGCATATTCACGACCCAAACCAGCACCGGCACCGGTTACCACCACCACCCGGCCATCGAATCGCAGTTGATCCCCTGTCGCAGCTACCATTGTGACGGTGCGATGAGCTTTATTGCTGGAACACTGCGTGAAGAAAAATAAAAGCACGATGGCGAAAAGAAACAATCATTTATTTTGGCAATCAGCTAACTTTGCATTGCAATGTTCCTTCTTTTAATTCTTCCTTACGATGGTCGGCTGATAAACAACCAAAATGCAAGCAAGAACGTAATAAATAAATCGGCCACTTATCTCAGGCCCACCCTGATAACTGAAAATAACGCGTAGGGGCCAGTTGCTCTTGGTTCAGCAAGTCATCTTTGGACCCAGATAGTATTAGTTGCCCTCGACAAGATGCAGATAATGTTAGGGCCGAGTCAATAAGGGGTCAAATTACTATGCGGATTGAAACTAGTGTGCACTTTGGATTACCTCAATCGGAAACGGTTACGCTTGCGCTGAATGTCCTGGGTAGCTTCGAACAAACAGGATCGAAAGAAAATTCCACCGAAACAAAAACACACCACTCGGGAACCGCAATCGTTGATGGTAAAAACACAACTGATCTGGTGCTACAATCCGTATGCATCGCGAGACATCATGTAAACAATTGCGCAACATAAAATTGTGTCACACCGCTATTTGATGGACGGGCGAAAATGTCTTGCGAATTTTTCAAAACTTATTAAATTCGTTTTATTTCAAAAATAAATTGTTTTAATCAAAATAAGTTATTAAACAAAAATTTACTTCATTTTTGCCATTTCCAACTAACACGGAACCCAGGTGTTAGTCTAAGTCGACACATTTTAGTGTTACTCAAAACAAACTGCGTTTATTTCAACGTGCGCTATTTTAATCTTATTCCGCACCCAAGAACGTGCCTACGAGAAGTCGGTTTTTCGGTGTGCAGCTTTCCTGGCCCAAACGGGTCCTCAGCACCCGATAGCCAAACTGTTCGGCCCGCAGTGCCCGATCGCGGTCGATAATGTCCATACAATGGAAGCCCTGGTGTGCCTTTGCCACATTCGTCCGCTCGCTAGCCAGATCGTGTGTTTGGTCGGCGCAGTGGGCAATGCAAAAGTACTCCTTCAACTGAAGGCCGGAATCTTGGAACAACCGGCTTCTTGGGTAGGTTATGTGCTCGATGTTATACAACTTTCCGTAACAGCACGGACAGCTGACGAAGTGAGCCCGCTGGGCGAAGCATTTCTCCAGCACGATATCGGTCGCTACGCCACAAGCGTGCAACGAAACGCCAATATCAAAGTGGGCGGTAAAATAGTCAAGATTACACTGGAAGAACGTTACATTGGTCAGTCCGAGACGTGCCACACGGTCCATTGCTCGCTGCTGGGACTCTTCCTTATTTTCAAGCAGATAGATCTGGCAGCGAGGCAACAAAAATGCCAACAAAATGCCCAAATGACCCGTTCCCGAGCAGAAGTCCACAATAATGTTACCGTGGACGGCCAGCTCGATAACTTCGTTGGCAAGCGCTTCGAGTTGATGCTGTTTGCGGAGTACTCGAACGATCGGTAGTTTTCCCCCTTCGGTTCGAGCGTCCAGCGGAACGGTGTCCCAGTCGAATAGATTTCGGTCGTCACGAGCATTCTTTACGCTTCCGATGTCGGTAGGTATGGTGTTGACTTTTTGTAAAATATCCGCTACCTCCGTCTGGTTCGTCGTCAGTATTTGGTCCCCTTTGAGGTTCAGTTTTTTTGTGTCCGATTTGTATAGGCTAAACTCGATCGGAATGCTAATCTGCACCCCAACCAGATCTACCTTTTGCAGCACGTCGTTACCTTGCGAAGGGGCAATTTCGTTACACACGCCCTCTAGCTTTCCGGCGTCGTCGGATGCAACCCGCGCATACCAGCCAGCGACCTGGGGGACTTTTTCAGACAGCAACCGGCGCCCCAATCGGCGCACAATCAGCTCGAAGCACACGAACAGCATAATATCGGCGAGCGTTTTCTCGTAGCCTTCTGCAAATTTATGATTCGCATGAAAGTCGAACCGTTCCCCCGGCAGCTGACAGTGTTCTTCGGCCGATGAGATGCGGACATTGTTCACGAGATTGATCAGTTTGTAGATGTTATGGGATTTAAGTGGCTGTAGAAGATGACGCTCCAGCTGACCGATTTCATCCGGAAGCTTCTCGCTGGTGCTGGCAAGTTGTAAAACGTCCTCCACGCAATGGATCACATCGAGTTCGCAGAATTTCGTCCATAGCGAAGCATCCGCCGGTGCGACCAGAGTGTTACCCTTGAAACCGAGCAACCGCGCGGACGGAACGCTCGGAACGGTGCTCGCAATATGTTCCTTTGTTAATCGACGGCACACGCCGCACAGTCCTGAAATAATGATATCGTTTTGCTGTACAGCAATGGACGGTAGCTGGCAATGGAGAGCCGTCTTTTCGGGTGCTGCTGAGACACCAGTATCGTTGATCAACGGGCTTCCGAAGTAGTGCGACGGTAACACGACGTTCAGCAAGGTCGCCGGAGTTTTGCAATGCACAAAATGTACGGCGACTTTAGTAGGGTCGATTTTTAGATAGCGGTACAGCGCTAGGACAATGTAGCTGTCGAGCGGAACTTGAAGGCATAGGTGGGAAGATGACATCTCCTCGGGAGTGTTGTAGTAGCTAAGAAAGAGCTCCATGGTCGTATTGCTTAGGCGCCCAGCTCGCGTTGAATTCTTAGCATCGCCCTTCGGTTGAGCGTTTTTTGCCGCAAAAAGGATATGGCGGCCGATAGCGTACCGACGATGGTAAGTGAAATTTGGAACGACCAATAATGCCGCTCATCCAGCCATGCGACTCGATCACAGCTGTTTGGAGGAAGACAAGTGGAGAGTTAGGACTTATGCTCGGCCATGTAGGGGTTCACCGTCAGGCCCACTGACCTGCGAGTTACGATTTCTCCGCTGATGCACTTTAGCACCTCCTTGTTGTGCGTGTGGACGCAAACGCCTTGCGATTTGCTCGCTATTTCGAACGCTGTACACGGATGGCAATCGTTGATCACTTCGTAGGTTTCTCGCATCCAGCAAGTTGAATTATTCTCGATCACAAACTCCTGCCGACGAGAGCCCGCTTTCATCCATTTCGATTCGATGATCAGTACAACAATGGTTAGTCTAACGATTGGAGCGAAACGAGGGCAGATTAGGACTGGCTTTGGCAGAGGAATTTTAGGCGGGATAAAGGGAGGCCAAAAGGTGATACAATTCCTACTCACAGTATGAGGCAACTAATTCCAAATACCATGCGTTTTTTAGACAGATTTTCTATCATGGTTGAGGAAATGCACAACAGAAAACGTTGACTAATTGTTATCGTTTCCCATTGTTTTCGTGTTGTTAACTTTTTCCCTCTTCCAACACTTCAACGATGACACCTACTGTCAAATTATGGTCAGCGACCAAGGTTACTAAATGATACATTTCAAAGGTTCTCTAAATCATGCACCGTTTAATTACTGAAATTCTCCAGTTTATTAATCCTGTTTGCTTAAAGTAAAATAATAAATAAGGTAGTACTTCGTAAGTACGAAAATCTTCCAGTATCTTCATCACTCCTCTAACCGTGTACGGTTGTATCGGTGATGAAATCTTCCGCTTGCTCCTTTGATACTTTGTCGATGTGGCTTATTTTATTCCGACAGCGTACCCCGTAGAATTGCTGTGCTTGCGTGAGAAGCTCCGGCCGGAACGTGGTGGTTATGAACTGCGACTGGTTGCTCAGTTCTCCTATAATGCTGGCTACCTTTCGACGATACTGCAAGTCCAATGCTTGATCGATTTCGTCAAACAAGTAAAACGGAGCGGGATTAAATTGCTGAAGGGCAAAGATCAACGCAAGGGACACCACCGTCTTTTGGCCGCCCGAAAGCTGGCTCATTTCGCACATATCGGTTCCATCACCGGCGAACGCAACTTGAATCCCAATGCCCGTGTACCGATCTGAGCTGGGCTGGTTATTATTTTCATCATCGTTGTCTGCAGCAGTGCGCAGCGTCAAATAACCATTGCCCGCCGGTACAAGCTTTTTGAAAATCGTTCCAAAGTTACGATTTACATTGTTGAACGTCGTTTCGATAGTTTCCGCCCGGTACGTCTCTAGCTCGCAGAGGCTGCTTTCTAATATCTCCCTGGCTTTGCCTAACTCATCCAAGCGTATGTAGTTTTGTTTCATATCGGACGATAGTCTTAAAAATTCTTCGATTGCCGTTTGGTTTATGGAGCCGATTTTCTCCAACTTTTTCTTGGTACGGTCCAACTGGGACATAAGCTGTAGGTAAAAAACAAAACAAGAGACCATTATGTGCTTTCCATCGAATCAGGCAATTCTGCTTGCTCACCTCCTTCATGCTGGAGTTATGGAATTTCGGGTCCACAGATGGTAATGCTCCAAGGTTCGCCATCTTTTCTGCGATATCTCCAAGCTTCATTCCTAGTGTGGACCGGTTAATGGTGCGAGGATTCAAGTGTTGACTATTTTCGGCCTTATCCTCTTCAAGGCTTCGTAGCGTCTGCACAGACGCGTCCACTTCTTTCATATTATTTTGCAATTCAATCGATTCGGCAGCAATGCTAAATTTCCGAAGACAGAAGCGTCATTTTTGGACCTCTTTAAAGTCCCCATTTACTTACCGCTTTTCACATTCATCTTTCTGGTGCTGTACGGCTCGAATTTTGTTTTCTAATTCAGCTGTTTGCTGGCGGCATATATCGATGCTGTTCGCGATATCGGCGTGCAGTGTATTCGAGTCGAGTGGCTTACACAATTCCTCTCGTTGGCGCAAGAGATTAGAGTGCAGCAGGTTATTCAACTTATTTTTGGCAACTTCAACATCCAGGCGCTCCGTGAACGTCTCATGCTTGCGCGCTTCAAGTTGGCGTATTTTGTTGTCCAGTTTTTGTAAAGTTTGCTGTTCAACTTGCGAAAGGTGCTGCTGGTTCATGTCTTTTCCGAGCTCGTCGGACAATGCTTTCCGGTGCCGTAATAGCAATTCAATTTCCGTTCGAGTAGTTCGCACTCTGCTTTCGTTGTTCGTGGCCTGTTCGCTCTGCTGGTGAAATCGTTCGGGAAGGCGTTGTTTTTCCTCCAGCGACATTGCAATACTTTTCCCCAGTTTGTTGAGTTTCAATTCTACATTATCTAACTCTTGGTCACAACCCTCGAGGTCCCTGGCATTGCTGGCCAGAAGTTCCTGCCGGGCAAGTAGCTGCTCTTCCATTTGAGTGATCTTTGCACGGGTATCCATTACCTGACAGTGAAGTCGCAGTATCGACACATGATACCTATGGTGTCCACCTTTCATAGGGCCACTACTGCGAACCTGATCACCCTCGTAGGTGACACACGCCAGCGCGGACCGCTTCGCTACTTGCGTGGCTAATTCTAGATCGTTGCAGAGCAACGTTCTACCGAAAATGTGTTGGTACACTAGCTCAAAGCGCTGGTCGTACTTCAGCAAGGAAATGAGTGGCACAAGGTCATCGTTACCAGCAGGATACTGAATCTTTTTTCCGTTGAGACGATTCAACGGCATGAAGTGCAGCTCGCCTGGTAGTTTACATTCGTTAAACTTTCGCAACATCTTTGCAGATATCTGATCGGTTGCCACGATATGGTAGAATAATTGATTGCCGGCAGTTACCTCTACGGCTTGTTCAATGTTGGAAGGGCAGCTGAAATTATCTGCCACTAGCCCATAATATCCATCGACAACGTGCTGTTGCGCTGCACCCTGGGAGCGAAACCAGTCCAGCACCTTGTGCGCCGAATCACAGCCGATCCGCGTCGCCTTCCCGATTCGCTTGCACAGATTCTGATCCAGTTTCGCGTGATCGTCCTCACTGGCACACAGCTGCTGCATTAGTAATGATTCGTTAGCAAGCAATTGTTCAATCGACGTCTGGTAACGGATTCGAGCAACTTTTAGCTCATTCAATCGCATCTTGTACTTGGCGTCTTCCTGCAACATTCTTTCGTACACTTGCTGTTGCTTTCCAATAATCTTGCTCTGCAGTTTACACTTTTCCGAGCCTATGTTGAACTCTCGTTCGGCTTCCAGCAGAACTGATTGCTTACTGGCAATCTGGTCCTTCAGCTCGACCAGTTCCTTGTTCAGCCAGTGATCTCTTTCCACTTGCGAAGCAAACTGGCTACTACGTCGCAACTTATCCAATAGCTCGTTTCGCTGCTGCTTTCTTTTTAGTAGTTTGCCGTTCAGGACATCTTCCTCTTTGGCGAGGTTGGCGTGCTGGCGCGACAGTTTCGTAAATTTATCCTCACGAAACGCAATTTCTTTGTTCAATTCACTTAACCGTGACTGCAAGTCCTCTTTGCTTGTAGTTTCGCGCGTTCGTTCTCCATACAGATCCGAAAGCTTCAGCTCTAGGGCCGCTTTTCGTTTTTCCAGCGAATTGTGCTCCTGTGTGAGGACGATCTGCGTTTGTTTTTCATTTTCCAGCTTCCTTTGGATGGTCATCAAAATCCTTTCTTTTTGGTCTATCTCCTTCCTGAGCCGTTGCGTTTTCTTTTCTAATTCTTGTTTCGTCTCCTCTAGGGTGCTCTTATTCAAGTCCAACGCGTTAATCTCTGCGCTTGTTTCCATATGTTCCTTCTCCAGTATGACCCATTCCAAGGCGCGACGATCTTTGTCCAATCGGTCGTAATTTTCCAGCACACCCTTCTCTTTAGCCAGGGCGTTCATGTGTTGCTGGATGGTGGATAAACTCTTGTTAATGTGCTTCATGTCCTCGCAGGACGTTTTCAATAGTTTCAGCGAGTTTTGACGTCGCTCATTGTACACCCGTATGTCGGCTATTTCGAACAAAACCTGCAAAAGCTGCGGCGGTCGTGCCGTAGCAAATTTGTTGATCTTGCCTTGCTTGACGATGTAGTACGGGTTTGAGATTGATAAACCGAGAGTTTCCAAAAATTCTACTATTTCTTTCCTCGGGGTTACTTTTCCGTTGAGCAAGTACTGATCCATGCTTTTTGTGATTGTACGTCTTACTCGAATGTCTTGCTCACCTCGCTGAAAATTGACAAATTTGTACATTGGTTAGACATGACGCAATGAATACATGATTCTGTCTCTTCAATTTGCTAGTGCAATTTTTGCTGTCGCTTGCGATAAAATGTGTCGTAATCAAAGAAGCCATTTAGAAACGACCAAGACACTTCAATCGTACCTGTATCGGACAGTTGGAGTTGTCGAACACAATTTCTACGAATGCCGTGGCCGATCTGGAAGCTACTTCTTTGTTTATCAACGCCATTCGTTGACCGGAGGGAATATTGTTAAACTCGTCACTAATCACAAACTCTATGGCTGAAAACGAGATGAAAAATGCACGAGAAAGAACACAAAAACTATACGATGCTCTTCGTCACAGGGCACAGAATCGATCGGCTTAGCTTACCGCTGAAAAAGTTGCTTTTGCCTGAACTGTTGCGTCCAATGACCACGTTGTGCCGTTTATCAAATGGGTCAACAACCGTTTTATGGCCATAGCTTTTAAACCCCTGAATTACAACCTGCGGAGAAAAATCGAAGATTACAGAGGTGGACGAACAGTCGGCGCACACGTAGGTTCACCTGCTTTATATACATTTTAACCGTAAACAAAACCGAGCTCCGCACAGTTTGACGATCTACTTTCTACTGAACGAAAACTAGATCTTGTTGCGAATTTCTTTGTTCTTTATACAGTGCATGGCAGAAGTGTGGCAACAGACTCCGGGGAACGAGTTGCTGTCGCTTGTGTTCAATTGAAATAACGCGATGCAAATTTCTGATACAAACAGACATACTTTATTATGAGAATATTCTATGAAGAGTTGATTTTATTCGTTTCGTTTTGTATGAGCGACACAAATCCTTTATACTCGGCAGCAAACAGCTTCGGTGTAACGGGGCGAATAATAAGTCCGGCTTTAACGAATTCTTCTGTGTACGCTGGAGTGCTGCAACGAAAGGCAATTATTAGCAAACGAGTGGCTATGATAAAGAAACAGCGTACTTGCAATGCTGCTGTATGGTTATTTTCTTTTTGATCTGAAACCAGCTGTGAGCCGTTTGCTCATTGTTAACCATGATACCTCGAACAGCAAGGTTTAGGCCGCTTACCGCAAGTTGATCGGTCTGAAAGTTCAGAGCACAAATCATAAATTATATGCATATACCGTTTGAAGATAGCTTTCTATCGCGAACGCACGCGGTACTCGTTCATAATGACATCGGCCATTGTTAGCGCGTCGGATGCCGCTGCTAAACAGTGAACATCGGAACAGCGTGTAACGTAGTTGGAGTGAAGCAAGGATATAATGGCCGTCGGTTGCGTTACGAAACAATCTCCAATATCCTCGGGGGCATGCAGAAACCGTGAGGTGGCATCATTTTTAACATCTGAAATGCACATTTCAACGGATGATAAAGAATTGTCGGGAATAAACTAGCGTTAGTACATTAATCTTACACTTTGGGTGCAGGATTCGCCCGAGGCCGTGCATGAGCGTCAAATTTTCTCCTAGACCCAACGCACTTTTACCGCGCTTCGTATCCGGTCCACTTTTGGGGACCATTGGGTTGAATTTGGGATTACTGCCCGATTTCAAGCAGCTAAAGAGATAGTTGAGGCAGCAGTTTCGCAAATCTCCCTGCGAGGAAGCAATAATGTTTTCTTCAATGTCCTTCGGTGGTACACGGAAACGTTTCGCTAGATCCGTGTCATCCTTAATCAAACCGGAGATGCGCTTTACCGCTTTTCTCATCAACGACACCGAAACGGCGTTAAATTTGATAGTGTGAATTTGGAAACCCTCAACGACGGACGGCGGAAACAGATTCAATGCAACGTCCAACGTTTTGCTCGAGGCATCGGTGGTGATGAAAACGATCGGAGTAGTGCTACGCTCTCGGTACTGTTCCAGTGTGTCGTGAAAGGTTGAGGGAGTGCGCAGCAGTGAGTTGGGAAAGTCTTTCACCAACAAAAGCCGGCCACTGTCCGTTCCGGGGGAGCTAAACAATGAACAGTAACGCGAGCTTTTGTGAAGAAAGTCGACGAACTGTTGTTTCTGAGAGGGTCGACTTTTTCTATGTTCCCTGCCATCGAAATCGAATTGATCGTCGTAGAACAGCTCAACGTCTACCGGCGTCACCCATTCCATTACGTCGAACTGAAGCTGTTTTGCGATCGTTTTCACACAAATGCTCTTTCCGCTGCCGGATGGCCCCGTCACTAGCAAAATTTGCTTCGCATCGTTCTGTTCCGTGTCGCGCTGCTGCAGCAGCCAGTGTTTGATCTCTTCGATTTTTTTCACATGAATCGCTAGGTCCGTCTCTTTCGAAGGTTCGAACTGCTGTATTAAATCGGCATTGCGCTTGCTTTGCATCTTTGCTTGACGTAGATAAAACAGCCCCACGGTTCGATAATATTCTCCGTGCCTTGACAAGATACCCTTTCTGAAATGGAAGTACGGCAATTTATGCAAAAAGTATCCGTTGATCTAACTTGTTTCACTATTTTGAAACCACATGCCAGTGTAAACAATGTGCGCGTTACGTCAAAGTATAGAATGGAACAAGGTTGCTATAAGAAAGGAAGCTTCGCAGCTAATTGCTTTGCCTTTACGGGTAAAGAAATGTTTTCTCCACTTTACTTTCCTTTTTTTACAAGTTTCCTCATAACTGCAAACGGTGAATAGATATAACATTACTAATAATTAGTGGAGCGTGCCAATGTTTTACGCGTTTAATGGTCGAGAAACAACAAGCTTGAATCAGTTGATCGGCAAACTGTCATTGTCATGTGGCGCATTCTCGCGTTCATTCGCAAGCAATGTTTTTAGGTGAACGCATCATTGTGGAAAGTTTTAGTTTAACTTTGTTGTTTCTTTACAGCCTATAGAAATTAACAGACCATCTTGAGACCATCATGACCATAATACTTTTTTTGGTCGATACCTCCGCGTCCATGTGCCAGAAAGCGTTAGTCAATGGAGTTCAGAAGTCATACTTGGATATAGCAAAGGAAGCAGTAGAAACGTTCTTGAATATTCGCCAACGATGTCAGGATTGCTTGTGTGATCGTTATATGTTGCTAACGTTCGAAGATCCGCCCAACAACGTAAAAGCAGGATGGAAGGAGAACCACGCGACGTTTATGCGCGAGCTGAGAAATCTGCAAAGCAACGGTCTTACACCGATGGGTAAGGCGTTGAAAAATGCGCTCGATTTGCTCAATCTGAATCGCGTTCAATCCGGTATCGATACCTACGGCCAGGGCAGGTGCCCGTACTACCTGGAACCGTCGATAATCGTCGTGCTTACGGATGGCGGAAAATATGCGTTCCGAAACGGTGTACAGCAGGAAATCATCCTACCGTTGAACGCGCAAACGCCCGGAACGAAACTTACCAAGGAACCTTTCCGATGGGATCAGAGACTGTTTTCGCTTGTCTTGCGGATGCCGGGCAATCGTGTGGACGAGCGACTGCAAGGCAAAGCGCCACACGATGAATCGATGATAGAAAAAATGTGCGAAGTAACTGGCGGCAGGTCGTACAAAATTAAATCGGACTACGTGCTTAACGAAAGCCTTGAAAGCCTGGTCCAACAGATTCGACCGGGTGTTATGATCCATTTCGACCAAGTCATTGCACAGAACGGGGTCCGTGCGATCGACATTCAGCCTACTAAACGTATGATTTACGTGCCAAAACAAAATCCTTCGCAGAAAACGTTTCCAGTGGGATATTGGCCGATACCGGAAGCATATTGGCCCAATCCCACGCTAACCAGCCTGCCGCCTCGAGATGCACACCCGAGGATCAACGTAATTTGGCCAAGCTGCGACGAGCCGCAGATGTTGCGTAATTTTCCGATCGACAGATACGAAGTTGAAACATGCCCACTTACGGCACACATTATATCGAAGAAGGAAACAAACAAAATATGGCCCCTGCTTATAGCGACGGAGGTGCAGGTGCAGGGCGAAATGCCTTTTGGTTACTTGAAGGCCAGCAGCACGCATACCCACCTAGTGCATCTCTACGTGATGCCATATAACTATCAAATGTTAGTGCCCTTGATCAACGATCTGGTTCACAAGTTCAATTTCAACCCACCGACCGAGTGGGTGTGTAAGTTTACCAGCTATGTGAAAACGATTCCACAGTACTACTGTCCTTTCTTAAGGCGAGCACTCGCCACTACGCTCAATGTTCCGCACCAGTTGATTCAATACATATTACCCGAAAGCCTTGACAGTTTCCTGAGTCCGTCGGTTGCGAATTATTTGAAGCACATGAAAAATACTGCCAAACAGGATCAGGAGCACCTGTGTCTGCGGGTTCTGAACCACCTAAAAGAACCCAAACAACCGTTCCGTCAGATTGGAACAGTAACAATAAACGCGAGCGTGCAGCGGAAGCGTGACACTGTTTCGCACCCGATGCTTAAGGACACCTTCACCAAAATGCATATGGAAACCGCTAATTATGACAACTTCTCGATTATGATACCTAGTACCGTACGTACGGCCACTATCAGTAACTGCCGTGATCCTTATGAGATAACCCGAGGAGAGTTGCTTGATGGGCTGGCACGAATGAGACACTGTTTCTTCCGCTTGTCAACGGGAAATATTACCCTGTTCACGAAAGACTCTGGTCACTGCTTGCCGATCTCTAACATGGGTAACTACCAAGCCTATCTCAAGAATAAACCAACGTCGCTGCGGCAGCTAGAACCAACCAATATTTGCCAGCACTTGTTCGGAAATCCTTATAAGAAAAATAAAAGCATAGTAATGGTGGACGAGGCGGATCTTAACGATGTGGGGTCTCTGAAATCAGTGCCCACCGTTAGGCACCATGGTGGCTCTCAGAGGAAAACCGACGAAAAGAACACTGCGTCCCGAATGAAAGGCCAAAAACGAAAGGCTGGTCCGATCCACAAAGACTATGTGTTCAAGAGATTGGTGCCGACTAATAGATTTTCTACGGGTGATGTAAAGTCAGAACTGATTGCGACTGATTGCGGTAGCGGCAGTGAAACTAAGTCCCACTCGGAATGTTTAGTAGTTTCGCATGCTGATACGGGTGAAGTACCCGCAACGAGCGGTTCCCTCCGAGAAAACGTGCATAACACTGTAGCGCTCGAAGATGTTTCATATGCAGTTGAAATGGATGCTAATTCTCGAGATAATAACTACTTCAAGCATGATGTTACAACGGAGCAAGGTCCGGCTGCTAGGGTAGTTGCTCAATTAAGCCTTCCTGCTATCAGTATCCAGACAGTTGTCCTTGACAGTCCTTTAATCAATTCATGTCCACATGTTGTTCAAAAAGTTTCACCTTCGCGGATAAATGAAGAGGAGGACAACACATATGCCCAAGATGATCAAAGTTCATGCCTGGAAACATCTTCAGTGTCCGATAATTCCTCTTTCCAAGGAGCCCCTCTCAAAGAGCCGCCCGATGCGAAAGAACCTACCGGGTGTCGAACGGTAGATCCGGTGAAAGTGAACAGAGTGCGAGCCGAACAACAAGTACACTATGAGTCACACCGAACCTTGGATCAGTTCAAGCAGCAGCAACAAGAAGAAACACCATGTCAAGCGCAACATATGACTTTGCAGACTCCTGAACTACCGCAACTAGAACTAGAACATGGCCATTCGTTAACGATAAAACAGTCACCGCTGTCGCCCACTGCACCTTCGATTTCGATTTCGCTCTCATCTGCTGAAGACGTTGCCGATAAGAGCGATGTGCTTAATATATCTAACGTTATCAAAACCTGCTGTAATGAGGACAATGCTACTGAGGAAGAAGAAAGGCTGGAGAGAAAGCCTTTGGATAAATGTGCATCGCTGGACTCTTTTACCGGCGTAAGACCAAATGAACAAGAGAATGTTAATTTTGCAGAGTTGTCCATTATTGAAATGTCGGGCTCTAATGCGCCGCTGCCGCATTTTAGCATCAGCCCCACGTTTTACGGGGTCTCCGATGAAGAGCCCTGCTTAGAGCAAGTAGAAGAACTGAATCTCAAAATACGTAACATAATTTTCAAAAACATTCGTCGTCCCGGTCGAGATTATTCGGATACGCTGAATCATCTGGCGCTAGTACAAGGAAATCGTTCGACACGGCAAGAATTTGTCAGTATGTGCATTAGCGAAGCGAAGCGCTTCCGGCGATATCGTATGGTTGTTTGCATTCAAAACTGGTGGGACAGGACTGGGGGACAGGTCGCGCGAATCAACACGCTTTCGCCCAATCAGACTCCGTTTAACATTAGCAACAGTCGTCAACCACTTCAGCAGTTGTAATTTTTCAAGGGTTTTTCAAGCAGATGATATTCAATGAGTGTCTCTCCGATGGCACACGATTAGCGGGTCGTAGTAACGACAAAGAGAACAACACAATCAAAACTAGACGAATAAAAAAATCAAATTTCAATTGAAATCGTAGAAGCATCATGGAAAAGTAGGTGAAAACATGAATTTGTAGCAATGAATATTAGTAGCTTTGTTACTGTCCAGAATCAACTGTCGCACTTAAAGCAATTTGTGCTGTAGTACGTAGTTTTAGGTAAAAATCCAAACCCACATCATCATCTTTATCATTCTCTGGTGGTTACTACTAATAAACGACTGAAAAAGTACAAATATTGTTTGGTAATCGAAACACATCGTGTAGACTTGTTCTTTTGATTCGAATGACGCTGAATTAGTTGTATAAAGTAAACCACGTAAGTAACTCCCGATGTAGAAAGTTGTTTGAAATTTTAAATGATTTTCCAGCCTAATATACTGTTATACTGTAAGAAAAACGCCTTTTAAAGATGCTGTCAGTGAATCATGTTGAAAAGGAAGAAAGCAGAATTGACCATCAATACCCAATCAATACCCAGAGGCCCAATACCAAGAACGTGTTTCGAGAGGTTTACTGAATGTTAATCTTTCCGCTCTCATGCAGTCTTCATTAAGACATCAACCGAGTAGGATTGTCGGCAAGTGCTCTATCTACCACTGTTGGACGACAATTGTGTCCAGTTAGTTTCCGCAGTAAGTAGAAAGCTATAACGAAATTACACTGTGTAAAAGAATTTGTTGGTAGATGTATAACAATAGAGGATAATTTGTTGAATTCGTGATTTAACTTAGCTCAATAACTAGTGAGTGCTGCTGCGCAGCACACAAATAGGATACTCTACCAGCAAGAAATTTCAGTGTTGAATATGTAGTGTATTTCAAAACTAGAAGAAAACGATGTCTTGATTGAAAGTTTTTAGATTGTAAGTTGTCAGATTCGTTGGTTAGGTTCTTACGTCGATTGTTCGTGCTAGACTAAAAAACACAAAGAAAGATCCGTTGAGAGGGTAGTCTTGTTTGGTCATGTCACATACTGTAAAGTATTTAGTAAATGAAAATTTTAACGATATTAGATCATCTTTCTTCACAGTACGTGTCAGTCAGTCGGTTGCTAAGATGCATCTCCACGCTGAACCCAATGTTCTGGTATCTTTGTTGAGGGTCGAGATCGTAATTCCAGTAACCATGATTGTATTGTTTCAATTCCAATCCTAAATATGAATTAACTACGAATTGGTCCGTTGCCGAATTCCCTGATTGTGAAACTGGCAGTGCTGCCCAGTTAGTTTTTTACAACAATGGCACAAACATGTTTTCATTACCATAATTATTCTTTTTTACAGCCACATCGATACAACTATTTCGAGTAATAACATCGCCTGATATTATGACTATTCGGCACTTAAAATCATTTATGGAGCAGCAGATTAACGATGGAACGTATTTTGTGGACATTTTACATGAAATACAGTACGTGGACATTTGATATTGTAACACATTACTTAAATTGAATAACATTCGTTTTTGTTTCCTACTTTTTGAACAGAAAAGCTAAAGAGCGCTCGAAGGAGCCCATAATTGTGGTGGACTGGGTGATGCTGTCTAAAATGTTTCACTCGGATAAGGTGAGCATGTTGTGTGGAATGCAGCTTGCTTTGGCCGAACAAAGAGTCGACGAATTATTTCGCCGGTTGACCACGGCTGGAGCAAAGCTGATATTCTTTTGCTGTGGCGCATTGGAAAAGACAAACTACCAAGTGTGGACCGTAAAGCAAAATGAATACTACATGGATAAGATAGATATTATCGATGATGTGGACAACGGCCTCCCATTAAAAGAAATAGCTTTGAAACATGAGCACAATTCGTGTCTTCATAAAAATAGCTGCCTAAAGCTGAACTCTATTGTCAAGAAACATGGCACAATCGTCTCATCGATTACAAAGTATGTGCCCAAGGAGTTGGCAGCTTACGCAATGGAGCACGACGCGTTTGCGATCATTTCTGAAAACACAGATTTCCTCATCTTTCACGGAGACTGGCAACTCTGGTCACCTGCAATTGATTTGAAGGAGCTGACAACCCTAGAATACAACAGGGATGCTTTGTTGCGAGATCTCAGATTACAAAGGAACAACATGCCGTTTTGGGCAACAATTTGCGGTAATAACTTCTTCAGGTACGAAGAGGTCGAACCGTTTCACAAAACTCTTGGTAAGGGCCAAAGCAAGCTTTATAAGTTGGCGGACTTTGTGCAGAGACTTCCGAGGGAGAAAAATGTCAGCAACAAGACCATACAGAATGTTTTGGCAATCGTTTATAAAAGACGTTCCATTCCTGAAGATGCTGTCAAATGGTTCAAAGAAAGTTTAAATTTCTACAGTATGGTACGTACAGCAAATACGGTCCAGTTATACGCAGTCTGATCCGAAAAATTTCTGTTCTTCCATTTTTGTTCTAGGACATGAAACCAGCGGCCCCGGTCAATGAAGGAAGGGCATATTCTCTGATGGAAGGAGTTGTTTTAAAACGAAAATATCACTATGTCATAGAAAGTATTCTGTGTGGTGAGCCACTAGGTATAACCGTGTACGTTATTGACACACGATCTAAGCAAGAGATTGGCTGCCACTTTGAAATCATCACAACTCTGATGGCGCGCATTGCTGGTGTTGTTCTATTCCACCGACGGGATGCGCCGAAGGACGTGATAATAGTAACCAAACGGAGCTATCTCGAACCATTCGATTACTATTCCGTTCCAGTGATATATCCTGCCGGTATAGAGCCTCCCCAGCTTTCCGAACTTCTATCGGAGGATGGCTGGATGATGACAGAGCTTCTGGAGCGTAAGCTTCAGTTACTAAGATGGGTCTGTTCCGAGCACATAACAGATCAAGCGGTTCTGGCAGTTCCAAAAGAACTAACCGTCACAGTACTTGCCCTAGTGATCTTAAGGGAATTTCGTGCATTACACGTTTTCGAAGCCGATTTGCTACTGTGGATCGCTCATGAACTGACGACTGATATGTTCGATCCGTCCTGCGAACCGCAGCCCGTTTGTGTCGATCCGCGTGCTTTTCGTGTGGTGTTTCTGTATCAGTCAATTTATTGGAATGTTCTTCGTGCTGCCAAAGTGCTGGATCTACCCGTTGAATATCGCCTAACGCCACCTTACGATGGGCATCGCTTCCATAACTGCTACGCCGCCTGGCGAGATGAGCGATCGAAAGGAGAGATAGAACAGATTTCTCGCTGGCGTTTGTACGACAAGGCTGTGGCCAAGGCTTAGGATACCAAACAGTAGGAATAGTGAAGCGTTCTGATAGAGCCTTTAAGTGATTACCATCAATCGACATCGTTCATCGATCAATTACGTTCTAGGTAACTTCCATTAGAGATCCTGTGAAATCTTATCCATTGATTTTTTTGTTTTCATTGCTCAAAACGTCTGCAATAAATAACACGAATATAATTGGATGCGAATTTGAAGAGCATTTATGTACATTACATTAAAGATGTGTTCAGTATGAAGCAGAATATAGTCCATGCTTCGCTACGCATAGCACGTGTTCGTGGAACAGTACAACAGTCACTAACGGCCTTAAATGAAATATTACATTCGTCATGCCACAAAATTTTAAAACGTGAAACATTTCCAATTGTATTCAAACCCTAACCGTGTGTAAAAAAACGTTGAAACTCATTTCGTGTGCTCATAATCTCATATCACCGGGTGCGGCAGACATTCAGTTTCCGGTATTAGTGCTTTTCCTTTCGTTTCCGGCAGAAACCCGGCGACCAAAGCGGCCCCAACCAGACAAACCATCGCCAGACAACCCATCGTACCCGGCAGTCCAACGTTGGTCAGCATCGGTGGAAAAATCTGTAACGTCGGCGAAAAAAGCAGGTGGGGTCGCTACTGTCCTTTAAGTGCGCTGTACGAAGCTTACCTTCAGCACTGCGAAGGCACAGAACGCGACGAGTGTCATGCAAATTGTGCTGCCGATGTTTCTCAGCTGCGGCCGACACGGAGAAAAGAGCGAAATAAATTAAAAACTGGCCGATGGTGGATTAGGCTGGGAAGCATAGCGTAGCAGAAAAAGCATAGGGAACATTCACCGCCGAACACGTTGAAGCGAAGGAGACGGACCCAGACACACACACACACACACGTTCCATCAGCATCCATCGAGCGCGGTCCATTATAATATATAGTAACGCAATAAAAACAAAAAAAAACGCAGACGAGCTGAACGAGCCAGTGCCCATGCGCCAATGTCAAGGTTACGGCTGTTTAGATAAACAGCGCTCCCCACACACACGCACACACGCAGATGGAGTCACTGACACACGTACATACACATACGCTGCCACATGCCGATCGGTTCCAAACAAAGTCTCGCCGATCGTGTCGAGACGATAAGCAGCGAGGCGAGCGATGGGCGCGAGAACAAGACAACAGTTGCAGAAAGAAAACGTAGAAGGTACCTTTGGGGGCAGAATTTCGGCCATCACGATGAACGGAACGGTGAGCAAACCAAGCGAGGCCAGCAGGATGCTGAACGAAAGGCTACCAAGGGGTACCAGTAGCTGGAGGGTGGAAGCGCTGGGTGTTGGTGGCCGGAATTGGACGTGGGCGGCTAGGGCGAGGTACCCGGCGGCCACCCCGAAGCAGGACGTGAGGAGTAGTGGCCGGCGGCCAACGCGGTCTACCAGCACCAGGGAAACGATCGTCCCGAGAAGCTGCACCGTGGCGAGTACGATGGCCGCCAGTGAGGTGGGCAATGTCTGGTGAGCCCCAGTTCCGACTCCCGTAGCCAGCTCGAAGATGGTAGCCGCGTACGTGATAAGGGCCAGCGATCCGCTGCACTGGTTCAGCAGCATCAGGAACACCGCCATCGAGAGTCCACGACGCGCCGGTTCCGTGCCTGGTGTCTCGAGCAAGTAAAGTGAATCGAAAAGAAAACGGAAGCAAGATTCCTGGATGATTCCCGCACTTCCAGAAACAATAGAATCCCAATCACGCTGCACCCTAAAAGCGTATTTCCTAAGGTTACGTAAGGCTTAATCGGCTCCAATTCGCCGGCTCAATCGGCTCCAATGCGCCGGCGATGGTAAAATACCACGCACGCGCAGCCGATAAGAGGTCTCCAAAATGAAGGAGCGAAATGAAAAATAAGTAAGAATTGATTGAAAACCCCATCAAACGCCCATTGGTTGCAGAGGAGTGCATTGCGTTGCAGCTGGGGCGACGTGATGATGCAATTTTGGTGCCCCCTCCAACAGTCTTCCTGCTTGGCTAAGGGTTCTGCGCGATCTCCGATGCCGCATCTGGGCCCGCCGATTGCGATTAGATTGGCGGAGCCTCGGTGGCGTGAAAAACGTGCCACTGGACCTGCGGCAATCGACGACGGCAGCAGCGAAAACATGAAACATCACCAAACAGAATCTGGCCCCAGTGGTCGGCGGTGCCCTTGCGGTTCGCTTATCTTTCAAGGTCAGGTTTGTTTGAATTCCCGCGGAATCTATATCGTGCCCATCATCGTTCCGCTTGGTTCCGCACCAATGGTCGGTCCGGTGGCCAAGGATCACGATAACGCGTGTGGCACCCCTGCCACAATCCACACACGAACACAACCTCTGTGTGTGACTTATCGAGTACATCATCGCTCTCGGCCATCATCAATAACGTCGTGGAAGGTGTTGCGTGCGATTACAGGAACGGCCTTTCCTAGTGAAACTATTTCCGTTTTTTGCATGACCATTTTAGGGTTTCAAGACCATTTTAGGGTTTCAAGCTAATCAAGTCACAACACATGTGTTTGCCAGGTAGTACCTTGCGACCTGATTGGTTGAACGGTGGGTTCTGATGACGTAACGGACGTCAAAAACTCTAGCTGGAAATGTGCCTAATCTGTTATGTCTTCTTCTATTCTCTGACATTACAAAGATGGTTTCAAAATGACACTAACCAAAATCTTCCGGCAGGTCTTGGCTTTACATTCTTACAAACGAAGACTAACAATTTTCCTGAATGGAATGATCAAAGTCCCTTAAATGAGAGTAACAACAACATTGGCGTAACCTCTGCTAGGGCATACTCTCAAAGGTTCTGCAACCGCAGCACCCGTGGTCTGGAACTCACCAAAGTCTTTCCACGATAGGCTGGCATCTTGCGAGATTCGTTCCTGCTCGATGACATCTTTCAGCCGTTGGAACTCCTTCCGAAATTGGTCCGACTTCTCCAGGTGGCCTCCGACGCCGCGGTAGAACATGAGAGATCGTTCCGCCCGTTCGTTACGAAGAACTCGCAGCAAACAGGCCGGTGTGTCAGGAAGAAAGGCCATGGCTAGGGCAAATAAGGCCGGTAGCACCAGCAACACCAGCGGCACCGTACCGAAGGACAACAGTCGCCCGACGATGAACGCTAGGACCGTCCCGAAGTTGAAACAGATTGGCAGCAGCGATCCGAGCATCCCACGTATGCGGCAGTCGGCTATTTCGGCCACAAACAGCGGCACAATGCGGATGATCCCACCGCCGGCAGCTCCGGCGAACACGCGCCCTAGGCATAGTTGGTACACATCGGTAGCAAACAGTACGCACAACCAGAACGCCTGAACGGAAGAGAACGGATGGAGATGACGGCCGTGCTCCGAAATAGCTACGCAGTTTTGGTGACACTCACAACATGCGGCACGGTAACCAGCTGGAGGGCCCTGCGTTTACCAAACCGATCGGCGAGTGCCCCGAAAAGTACGACACCGGTCATACCGCCCAGGCAGAGGGACGAACCGAGCCAGGACGTCTGCTCGACCGTCAGCGGGCCTCCGGCTAGATGCGTTTCGTTTGACTGCAGATATGGCAGCGAAGGTGACACCCAGCCCAAGGTGGTGCCATGCGCCAAGGCAATTATGTTCACTGCAATCGTGAAGAGGAGGGTTCGAGTCACTACACTTATGACACCGACTTACCGGCCGGACTTACCGACAAATGTGCCCAGAAATTGGTTCCGTATCGATGGAAACGAAAGAGGCTGCATTGCGTTGGAACGTTATCTAGCTGCAGGCCGTTGGTGGCCACTTCCGCAAACCGGTCGATAAGAAGAAACCCGACTCTGCGCTACCCTGGGACGGACTGATCTACGAACTGAACGGATGGTGATTCTTATCGTCCGGCGTAAGATCGTCAGCTGGAGAGGACCGCTTCTTTGGCAAACAGATACAGTAGCGTGACATTTTATCGCCCGATCCACTGATCCTCGAGATGCATTCTCACGTAAGATTAGCGCTGCAGTGGGCACGTTGCAACCTGCGGCTACCGTTGATAAACATCTACCAAACGATCTGTGCCGTAATGTACGTCAAACAACCTTTTGCAGTATTTATTATCGAATTTAGAGACCGCTAATTTGATCATAAATATTCATCACAAGTGTCGTAACTTTAAGAATAGGGTAAATTGCTGACATCGATCGTGACTTAACGCTCCTTGAATGCGATACGATCGGATCGCACTACGCACTCTGACCGTCAATAAGGCTTTTGCCTTTGGTTTCCGGAACGAGCATCAAGAGGACCGTACCGCCGACGAAGCAAACCCCAACGTAAATGCCGATGGCCCCGTACAGCTCTATGACTTCGACCATCACAGGGAATATCTGGAAATGTCGAAGTGCATTAGGGTATCAGAACTTGGACTGCCCAACCTCTGCTAGTGCTCACCTTAAGACTGATGAACGAGAATATGGTGACCGAAATCATGCTGAGTGTGTTGCCGACATTGCATATCTGAGGATAGGAGAGAGTAAAAACCTGAATTGTTACTCGGCGACGCTTAGGCCGAACCTACCTTCGGTGGTAGCAGTTCCGGTAGCACAAAGAACGGGATGCTGCTCAGTCCGATTGCGTACAGGTACGCCGTCAAGGAGAGTGCCACGATCGGAAACCACTGGTAGTTGGACAACCCTTCGGCACCGCCAATGGTGAGCCAGTTGAACACGGCGAGCAGCAAAAGCCCCAGGCCGATGCCGAAGGTCGAAATTACTAGCAGCACCTTACGGCCGACCACATCGATCAGGACGAACGACGATAATGTCCCGATGATCTGGATCGAGCCCATGATGATGGTGGACATGTTTGGGCTGAGTGTGGAACCGACCGTAGCAAAGATGCTGGCGGCGTACGTTAGAACCGTGAAGATGCCACAGAACTGGTTGACGAACATCAGAAACACCCCGATCGCAATCCCGAGCTTGGCCTCACGCGTCCCTGAGTAGGAGAAAGAAGCGATCCTGAAGCATTGCGCCACTACGAACCCCGTCACTACCTACGAAAGTCATCGAGGGTGATACGTGCGTTCTGCTGGGTGTTGGTCTCGATGAACTTTTTCATGATTTCAAACTGCTGACCGAAGGCGATCGATTTTTCCTCCACCGCTCGAACGCCCTGGTAGAACATGAAGGATTGCTCGGCCTGCATGAGGCGGCCACGCTTCAGGAGCGTTTGCGGGGTGTCCGGTATGAGGCACATGAGCAGTGTGAAGACGACTGGGAGCACCAGCACGACGAAGACGACCGTATGGTACGAAAGAATGTTACCGATCACGTACATCACCAGCATTCCGATGTTGTTCATCAGCGCCAGGAATGTGCCCAGGATGCCGCGGATCCTGAAACAGAAATTAAACCCCACTGGTGTGACGGTTGTGCTGCAAGGTACGAGGGAGTGTTGCGAAACAATCTACTTCTTGTCCGCAACGTCGGCCACGAAGAGCGGAAACACGACGATGATTCCTCCGCCCGTTAGTCCCGCCAGAAAACGAGCCAAGTACAGGTGGTACACGGACGTGGCCAAGTAAACCGTTATCCAAAACGCCTGGGGAAAATGGAAAGCAACTTGGAGTGCAGGTAGTAGGGGTAGTTGGGGTAGTGCAACCACTATATCTGGCCTTACCGAATGCGGAACGGCGAGAGCCTGAATGGTGCGCTTGATGCCCAGTTTTTCCACCAGAAAACTGTAGAGAAATGCTCCAAAGAGACCGCCCAGGCAAAGGATGGACCCGATCCACGATCCCTGCTCCACCGTGACCGGGCCAGACTCAAGGTGCGTTTGGTTCTCATCCATCAGCACCGGCAGATACGGTGACACCCACGCCAGGGCTGTCCCGTGCGACAGGTTGATGATGTTCACTGGGGTCGGGTAGAATGAGGGGTGACCTACGGTTATCGGTTATCGTGATCGTCGCCCTTTACTTACCAATGCATGTGGCGTAGACTTGGTTCCGTACACCGCTGGTGGCCTTCATTGTGCAAGTTACCACCTGGCGGTTACCAACAACTTCAGTCGGATCGGTCTGCTCAACAACGGCCGGACTCGTCTGCTTTAAATTTCGGACGTGATTCTCACGGCTGCTGCTGAGGTCCACCACAATCTGGCACCGTTTTGTTTGGTGTCGACCCCGGTAACCAATTTGCCGGGCGTTGATGGCGTTGTTTGATAAGGCATAAATCAATCGCGCTAAGTACGGTGTCTGGAGTCCCGAACACAAAGCTGGGTCGCTTCCAGCAATTGTAAACACACCCTGTCCCTGTACGGTCTGATCCCACGCGGATCCCATGCTAGACTCGTCGGGCGACATCCGTCGGGTAGTTGCTTGGCGCGCGTGTGCAAGATGTGGTGGCTATTTTGAAATTCAATCTGACGTCGCTTCCTATCTCCGTTCTTGCGCGTGTGCGACGCGCACTGACCTAGCACTGTAAACAGTGAGCATTGTTATGTCGGGTGTCCCCCCGCTGAAGGAAGGGTCATTTTTTCAGCACATTACCGGAGATGAGCAAAGTAATTAAGGCCCGTAGCGAAATGACGGAAAGATAGAACGAATGGCCGACGCCTCGAATGTTTGGTGTGGTTTGATAAGTCTGTTGAAACAAACGTTGTTTTAACATGAGAAAGAATGCCTCGTTTGTGATCGCTTCAGGCTTCAGTGGTTCTACAGTACTTCGTTTATTTCCATCGACAACATCGATCGGCGGAGACATAAGTCTGTTTCAGCCTTGGTGAAGTGCGCGTTCGATAGCTCCAGTTTGGTTGTTTCCGAGTTATCGCTTCGCACTTTCCGTTTGTACATTAAGGTTTTTCCCTTTCGTTTCCGGAATTAGAAAAATGATCACGAACACCGAAACAGCGCACACTCCGGACGATATCCACACGGTTCCGTGAATCTGTATGCTCTCCATCAGGATCGGGTACATTTTGACGACGACGAAGGCGAACATGCACAGCAAAGTGCCACTGATGGTGCTCCCGACACTGCGCAGCTACAAAATGGAGATGCCGTGAGATCGTGTGAGCACAGGATGGCACAAGGATGACGACCTACCTTCGGTGGCATCACTTCGGGCAAGATGAAAAACGGAACGTTCGTAATACCGATGGCGGCCAGGAACAGGGTCATCGAGAGCGCCAGCACCGGCAACCACTCGAAGCCGCGCAGATCGTGCTCGCCAGCCTGCAGGTACGAGTACGCCCCGAGCACTCCGAGCGATAGGCCGACGCCTATCGCCGACATTAGCAGCAACACTTTCCGCCCAACGCGATCAATGATGGCGAACGACATCAGGTTGCCGCTAATGTTGATGGTCGCCACGATCGTGAGCGCCAGGTTCGGATCGATTCCGGTGCCCGCCATCTGGAAGATCGTACCGGCGTACGTGAGAATGGCGAAGATGCCGCTGAACTGGTTGAGCGCCATCACAAACACCCCTATGAAGAGGCCTTTCTTCGCCTCCGGAGTGGCTGCGAAGGAACAGGAGTAAACGGTGCCCCCCCCGGGTCAGGTTACTCTTCTATTCCGACGACGCGTCCCGTCCGTTCGAGTTTTCCTCGCCCAGATACTTACTAAAGTCGGCCCAACGGAGCCGCGCCTGGGTACTTGCCGAGAGGGCGAAGGTTTTCATTTCCTCAAACTCCACGTAGAAGTCGGCCGTTTTGTGGTTCTCGTCCGGCACGTTACGGTAGAACATCAGCGACTGCTCGGCTTGCGAAAGCAGGCCCTTCCGCAGCAGACACTGGGGAGTTTCGGGAAGGAAACTGACCAGAATCAGAAACGCCACCGGGCCACCGAGCATGATCTTCGGTATCGTTTCGTACGCAAGGTAGTTCCCGGTGGAGTAGATAAACAGTAGGCCGAGGTTGATGAAGATGATCGTCAGCGAACCGAGCGTTCCGCGGATTCTGAAGGTACGAACAACGCGGACCAGACCACTGAATAACCGTGCGTGTGCCGTGCCGTAATTCGGCGCCCGTACCTTTTGTCCGCAATATCGGCAATGTATAGGGGCACCACGCTGACCACTCCGCCGCCGGTGAGTCCGCTACAGAACCGAGCCCAGTAGATGTACCAAATGTTGTCGCCAATGAGCACCAGCGTCCACAGGACCAGGTGTGGAACGGCCATCAGCAGGAGCCCGACCTTCTTGCCAAAGTACGTGTGGATCAGCGCGAACAGGATCGTCCCGGTGGTGCCACCGATACAGAGGGTTGCCCCGACCCACGACGCTTCCTCGACCGTGATCGGTCCAGACGGGAGCGGCGTTTCGGGCGATCGCAGGAGCGGTATGATCGGTGCAGGCCATCCTACCGTCACACCGTAGCTGGCGGTGATGATGTGAACTGTGGTGATAGAAAAGAGTAGGCTATGAATCTAGTGCGCGCTCGGTTCACTCCCGTTCTCGGGATTTTGACGTTGCTTCACTTCTCAGAACGGCCAGCACTTGGTTTCGGTACTGCTTCGCACAAACGCACTGGCGCGGGGGACGCCGTGCAGCAGCAGCGTCCTGCTCCATGCGCACTCACTCCGTAACGCGCACTTTGTTTACGCCCCGAGAGCAGGCTCGCCAACTAATCTGCCCGCTGCATTTGACAGTTATCTAACACCGTCTAATAATACTATTGCTCCCGCATGCGCATAGCTCGCACGGTTCGTGAAAAGTGATCGAACGTGCATGTATTGGGCCGGGTTTGGGGTTTGCATTCTGTAGCCCCTTCACCACCGATTGGCCGATTGGTTGATCCTGATGCAATGGTAGCGTTAGTTCAACTGTCACATTTTGAAATCATCCTTAAAAGGCTGCCACTTTCGATACAACCTAATGGGGTGTGTGGTTAGCATTAAGTTCACTAAAACGCAAATCTCGAGCAGACCTTCGGCGGCGTGAGAACGATGTTGTTGTTTCGGAAATCGGGACAGACGCTTGAATTATTCAGCCCCAGACGATCGCGGCGGTGGGTTATCCCACCAATGTATGTGCATTTCAATCACCGGAACCGTATGCTCGATCAACGTGTTCAACTATGGAGGCACGATGCTAATTCTTCGTTAGCAACTCGAGTGACGAAACATTTGGTTTTCCAATTCGGACTACGGTCCGAAGAAATGCCGAAATGCGGCTCGCGAAAGTTACTCCGCAGGACACGTTCTAACTTCGCGCCACTTTGAGTGATGGGTGTGTGTGTGTGTGTGCACATCCGTTCCGAGCAAACAGCGGCGGCCCGGTTGGCTAATGAACAGATCACACAAAATCGATTCTAATGGTCGGCGCGATCGGAGCCCGCCTGAAGCTCACCGAACCTCGTGGCGCCCCACGACAGAAAGGAGGGCGAGGTTCCGAACGGAGACGCTCGCTTCCGGCCATCTAGAAGCTTTCTAATGCTAAACATTGTTTGATGACGACCGTGACACACACCAGACGCTGGCGGGTAACTTTGCCATTCGCACAGTGCTTATCACTCCGCCGCTCCGGGGCATGGCCGACTCTTACCCGTCGTCTTGGCCGACTCGCCATTTTTTGTTGCGCTTGTTGGGTTTTCTTCACTGTAGCCATCATCGCTCTGCGCAGTTCGCGCAGTTCCGTGTCTGTTTGTCCATTTATTATTAAATGTTTGCCAACAGATCGGTTGGCCAACGACGGCGGCAGTCGCTCGGAACGGTGCCGGTGCGCAGCCGCGCAGCAGAGTCCCGCGCGCAGTGTCGCCGGTCGTTCGTTCGCACCTATTCCTACTCCATTCTCCGGGTTTGGGGTGGTTTTTTTTTGTTTCTTGTTGCTGTTGGTCGTAGCAGTGCTTCGGGGTACAGCACAGGTGCCCTCCCGAGACACAACCGATCGCGGCCGCCTGGCAACTAACTAGCCAGACAAGCAAGCAACCAACCGAGCAACAACTATCCAAACTATCGCCCGCTCCTCAAAGTTCATTGAACTGGCGTGGCTGTGGCGTGTAGTAGTGGGAGTTTTATGCGTCACTAGCCGTGCGCCGCACCTGGCGGCGATGACGCGCCGCTGTCATCCCGTCTGCGCGACTTACCGGCCGCGATGGATCCGAACTGTGTCCAGTAACGTCGTGAGAGAAATTCTAAGAACATCGTCGCTCGGGCTTGCTGCTGCTGTTACTGCTGGTCACCCCGGTATCGAAGGGGCGCTTGTGTTCTTCTCACGCACCGCCGTTACACTGGCGGCATAGCACGCGTTTCCGGTGTCTACGGTTGACGCAGCGCGGGCTGCACCGAACTAGGGGTGAGTACGGAGGGCGGCGCAAGACGTCGCAGACTGGGTTCAAATCAGGCTCTCGACATGCGCGGTGCGCATACGTTTATCTTTATGGCGGTTCGGTCCTCTGTGTGCGCGTCAGATTTACGATCCGTAAGCACCAGAGTAGAGACGTTTGTTTAGCGCGACCAGCGGCAGCGATAAGCAAAGTTGCAATGATCTATGGAACCTGGCCGCAGCATCTTTCGCAAACACAAATCTAGGCCCGGTGTTCGAGAGACTTCAGAACTAAAGCTTCGGTGTTAGCTAATGTCCTCATTACCCTTTCAGCACAGATTAAAACGGAAAAGTAGAACGAAAAGTAATCATGTTAAAACTTACCATTTGCCGTGATCATAGTGGGCTCGCTGAAAGCGAAAGAGCTCTGCTGGCCAAACCAAGGAGCTGTTTCGGACAACCGCCAGAGAGTGCAAAGTCAGAGAGTTTCGGTCTAAATTCCATTAGTAGTGGTGTATAACTTTATTTATTACTTTTACTTCGATCGCAAGACTGTTGCGCGGTTAACAAATAATTTTCATTAAAGCTTAGTAAAATGTTGTTGTGTTTTTTTATTTCCTGTTGTAAAATGCTTGTTGTATCTTGTACCCTTTTTGCCCCACAACATTCAACAATTCCTCGAATCGCTGTGGCTTTTCAGCGGCCACCATCCCAAGGTAGTCTTAAATGCGAGTCCTCCGAGAGGCTGCTAGCTGCTTACGGTTCGTAATAGTTGTACCATAATGTATCGTATGATTTTCCTTTTGTTTTTCCCGGTATAAAAACTACACCCATATCGCTACGCTAAGACTACGCATGCACCGTGCTCCAGGGCCGTTGCATTGCTTCTTCTCTTGGGTGTCTGTTCTGGGTTCTGTTCCCCTATTTCAGCTCCTCGTTGTGCTTTCATTCTCTCTAGTACTGCTCCTCGTTCTCGTCTGCCTCGGTCTCGTATAGGAAAAAACAGGCATGTGTCATGAAAAAGTGTATAATACAATTACAGATGATGCTGGCATATCAAGGTAAAACGTAACGAAAACAAAATTACAGTAATAGGGTATAATAATAATCGTCAGGATGTAACGGGTCAGTGTCGGGCCGGCCACCACCGGTCGTGCGACGACCACCCGCCTAGGTCATGTGTCAGACGGGCGTCGGTGCGACATCTTTGTGGGCAGTCTTTTTGCCGTTGTTGAGAGATTCGGAGATCTGTTCGAAGTTCTTGCCCTTCGTCTCCGGCATGCAGGTGAGCACGAAGGTGGCGGACGCGACGCAGCAGCAGGTGAAGAACCACATGCACGAGTACATTCCGAGGTGCTCGACCGCGGTCGGAAAGTACTTGACGACTAGGCACGTCACGCTGGAGAACTCCAGCAGACAGAAGGTCACGATCGAGCCGCGGATCTTCGGATCGAGGATTTCGGTCATGATGATGAATGGCACAATACCGATACCGATGGCGTTGATGAAGACGAGCGCGGACATGCTGGCCACCGGGATCCACCGGAAGCACGCCACGTCGACGTCCATCTCCTGCAGGAACGTGTAGGTGCCCATGGTGACCGAGCACACGGCGCAGCCGAGTGTCGAGATGACCAGTAGCACGCGCCGGCCCGCCTTCTCGACCATCAGCGTCGCGACGTACGACCCGATCAGCTGCAGGGTGGCCACGACGATGGACGACATCGCCGGGCTGAGGTTCGAGTGTGACCCTTCGAAGATGTTGGCCGTGTAGGTGATGAGCGGGATCGAGCCGGATCCGGCCGGGAACAGAATCACCACCACGCAGATCAGGATAGGCTTCCACCGGGATCGGGTCACTGTTTTGGGGGCAGAAATGGGTGAGGTCACATCGTGAACAGCGATAGTGAACGACGGGCGCAATGTTAAGCGAATGATCATGTATTGGGGAACGCAATGCGTACAAAAGCACTCACGGAAGTCTTTGATGTGGATCTGGTTGGAGTCCTTCTTCTTCGGGCTGCCATCGTTGTGGATGTCTTTGAAGCGGGCCACCTCGGCGGTGAACTGTGATGTTTCACTATCTGCTTCCTCCCCACGGTAGAACCGCAACGCTCTAATCGCTTTCTGTAAAGTAGTGACAGGAAAACAATCGCAAAACTTGGAATTGGAATTTCAGAAAAACACGAAACAGACAAGCAGCACAATCAGTTTATTATGGGGAAGCACTTTGCTTAGAAACCGCCGATAAGGAACTAACCTAACCCTACGGTCGGTGGGACTAGTGCAAGCTGAAGTACCGTGAGGTTCCGAAGAATTGTTTACAAATCGAACATCCGGGCACATTGTTTGACGAAACCGGCAGATTGTGTTAATTAGCGTTGGGCCGCGCCGAATTGGATGCTGGATGGACGCATCATTAGCCTCTTAAAGCACATTCCTAGCAAATGGCCTGGTGATCGCCCATAAAAAATTGGCCGCAAGTCTAGTGCGCAGGACGACACGCATTTTATGGTTTACATAACGCATAGTTCCAATCACCGGGGCTGGTGACACAATGCCGGCGTATCAGTTGCCTGCTGGCTGAAGCGAATTGCGCAAGCCGTAGGTCAGGGGTGGCCTTGAGAGTGACATAAGAAGCGATGTTGTGGGACTGACGTTCTAACGACGCGCGTAACTAAGTCCCGAAATGAACCCTTCGCGAACAGTCAATTAGGGGTGACCCTGATCGTTACACAACAAGTTTTTCTGTCCGGCGTCCGGCTAGAAGAGCTAGTGTTGGTCTAGACTACAGAAACTAGGGATGTTTCGTGCATATCAGGGAACCAATAACCTTGGAACGTAATTGGATTGTTTTCGAAGTTTCATGCTTTTTAATTGCGAGACTCGTGGTTATGCTTGGGGTAGATGGAATCAGATTGGCTACGACTAATCTTACCTCCTTCTTCTTCTTGACGAACAGATACTGTGGAGATTCTGGCAAGAAGCAGCAGCCCAACGAATAGACCACGCACAGGAGCAGCGCCAGGTACGTCACGGCCCAACAGTTGATGTAGTGAGATATGATGAATCCGAGCAAGATTCCGGCATTGCACGAGATCGCGAGCATCGTTCCCAGCGTTCCTCGTATTCTGTGGGGTTAAGGAGGATCATTCGGGCAGCCACACAAGTGGTTAGTACGAGAACGCTCTGTCTGGTGATCTAGGCTACCTTACCTATCTTCCGATATCTCCGACACGAACAGGGGCACAATCGACAGCGTTCCACCACCGGCGAACCCACCAAAGATCCGGGACGTGTAGATGATGGTCAGGTTGGTGGCGAACGGCATCACGACCCAGCTGATCAGCTGCGTGACGCCGATCAGCATGAGGGCGGCCTTGCGGCCCGCTATTTCGGCCACCCAACCGCAAACCAGGGGCGCCAGCATGCACCCGATGGTACCGATCGACCCGATCGTACCCTGCTCCTCGCTGGTGATCTTGCCCGTCACCAGCGGCGTGTCCTCGGAAGACATCAGGACAATGTTGGGCGAGAGCCATCCTATGGACAGGCCGTAAATGAGTGTGGCGAGATTTGCTGCAACGAAGAGAAGAGTGTAGAACAATAAGTAAGCCGGTTCTGTGTTCTCTACCCAAGTATGATGTTCTGGACTGCATTGCGGTAGGGTATGTGTGCTTTTAATGTGTTGAGGTAATACAACGCCCCCCCTCCATGTGGCCCTGGTTCTGTTTGCGTTTTGAGAGCCTGGGAGGATGGGTTGATAACGCATATCACATTGCCCTTGACAGAAAATAGCTACGACGCGGCTCAGTATGGTTTTAGTACCGCGAGGCGCTCTCCGCGCTACATGCGGGTTAGCAGAACCTGACAACCCCCGTCTCCGAACATGGCTAACACCCCTTGTTAGGTGACGTAATACAAAACGTTGTTTTTCTTTGCTGGAGCCTAACCCCGCATAGAACCTTTGAAGAGGCCTAAACCACGTACGCTGTGGTGATGGAAAAACAATTCCATTTGGCCGTTGGCCCACTGGTCTGTAGTTGCCCAATAGCCTGATCGACTGGTCTAGCTGTGACCCGGACGAGAGCCACCGATGCTTAGACGTTGTTGCTGCTGCTGCTGATAGTCCGCCCTGATGACCGTTTGACTCTTGGGCTACAGTTTCGGTTTTGTTTTCGTTACTTGAAGAAGATGGACGGCGGGCAGCCCAGTGACCGTCGCGGTCGGCGATAATTGAGTTTTATGTCGGGAGGCGTGCGCACGAGCCGGAGCCGGGCCAAACTCAATCAACTGCATTTGCAGCAATCGAATCAAATGTGCAGTAAGACGACTGCACCTTACTGCGCAGCCAGCTCTGGGCGTAAATCGGACCGTTGGAGGTCGACACCCTGTGCGTGTGTGTGTGTGTTTGTGGGGAGCTTGGGTTCGTCCGTTCCAAGATTTGCTCCAAAATGGGCCTCTCGCCGTCGAGCGTGAATTGATAAGCGGAACGTTGTTCTGGCCGTTTGCCAGCCAGTGCACGGAGTATGCGGACCGAATGGTTGGTGGTCGCTAATCAAAGTGCAAACACCATAATAACCATAACGGCGGCTGAAGTGCGATCCTTCTGGGGCAGACCGCAGCAGCAGGCTGCGTTGCTAGGTGGCGGGAGCCACGAAATACAAACTAACAGGAGCCGGAGTGCTCCGTTTAATGCGAAACAACAACAACGGCGCTTAAGGGCGATTGCTTCAGAGCAACGGATGGTCGGCTTACGGGTTTTGGGTTACTCAATGCGTCTAGTGGCATTATGGTGACATTGGGAACTTATCACACGCGCCCACTTAGACCTGAAGTGTCGCCCGAGGTAATATCCGTCCGTTCAGGGAGCTTAGCTTAATTCTCCATTTTACAATGTGCATTTCCGATGCGCAGCGGATGAATCATTGCATTGGCAGCAAGGTCGAGGAACAAAGCCGGAAGTCGGTAGCATTCCAAGGAATATTCAGAAATACCCAAAAGCAGTTGGCGAGTTGCAGGTCACTCGAACCGCGGGCGCGGTCACTGATCGCCCGGATGAACCCTTCTTACACGGTACACGGTTCGAGTACGGGGCACTTTGGCACTCACTCGCTAGGACGGGTTGTTCATCGGGTTCCCAGCCATATGCCGATAAAGCCCCGAATGTGTGAAGAAGTAACTCTGTCCGCGAGCTGAAAGAGTTAGCGCGAGAGTGAGAACCGCATGCGCTGGTCCGGTCCGGTGTATTAGAATATTCAGAGTGGACTGCCCTGAGCCGGCCCAGCTAGGCCGGCGTCAAGGGAAACCGGACGAGCAATCAAGTCTTTATGACGATAGAATGCCGATCGAACGCCGAAGTCGAATAGCTCCACATCCACCGAGGACAGTAAATTGATGGGCCACACATGCTCCGTTTAGTTTTTTCTGACAAACACTCTCCAGACACCCTATCGTGTTATATGGCGGTGTTCGCGTCCGACGGGTGCGTTGTTATCTTTGCGATTGTAGTGATGAGCTCGCCAGAACTAGGCCACCACCGACCGGCAATCGACGTTCGATCGGTTGACTGGCTGACTGACGGAGACTGAAACGCATCGCATCGTGCGGGGCTGTTCCGTTTTCGGAGCCACCACGGAGAGCAAACAACGGTCGGGCCAAACAAAAGCCACCCCACATTTGGTTCCTGTTTATCTCCCGCGGGGCGGGGGACGGACCCCATCTGTTTCGATTTGGGGCCATCGGTTTTCGGGGATTATCAGCGAACGACGCAGCCAGCACCGGGGTAAGAAAAAGAATCGGCGTGGAATGTTGTGTCACCACTACTGTGTGTGTGTGTGTCTACGAGGTTACGCACCGCATGACGGCCGGTGTGCGTAAACGGAATTTTGCGTATGTGCAAAAAGGTCCGGGCAACGTCAACCCCGTAACGTGCGTAGGCCAGCAGTAAAGTGGGGCTCTCGTACTACTCTGTTTGGTTCTCCGATTGCCGGACGCCAAAACAGTCGCTGGCAGCCGGCGTGTAACACACGGACCCGCACGGACACGGACTGCTTAGGGTTGGAGTTTTCGAGCAATCCGGCAGCTAACGGCAGCCCGGGCGCCGTAGTACGTCGAGCCATGGCGCTAGTGGCTTGACCTTACGCTGGTCACACGGCACATGGACAGGGTGCAAAAAATACGTAGGTATCTGTTTTTGTTTTGGGCACTTGTTAACAATTTCGGAGTTGCGGAGTCAAACCGCCGTTCGGGGCGATTGATGTGACGGCAATTTGCTGCGGTATGTAGGAATGTAGTAACGTAACGACTAGCTATACTAATTTATTGATTTTCTTTTCATTTATTTATAGACCCTCAACAATTTAACAAACCCCACGAGTCTGGACTTGTTTACCTTTTTGAGAACACTTCGAAACAACGACCACGACCCCACGTAACCACCAAGTGCGTGCTGCGAAATGAAACGTGCGTCTGTGTGTTCGGTTCGGTAATTGTTCGGCGTTGAACCAATCGATTGAACCAATCAAAATGGGCTCCCCAGGCCGACCGAGTAAGACGGCAACCAAGAGACAAGTGCCTCGTTTGGAAACTATTACCTACTGCTACTACTACTACCGCTGCTGCCGCTGCCGCGCGAGCTGAAGATGAAAGTGAAACGCCACCGCCGGGTTGTGAGAAGCACCACACACCCTGAAACCACAGCTGCTGCTCTCCGCGTGGGTCTCCATCTCTCTCTCTCTCTCTCTCTCGGTGCCTCCCTCCGTAAGGGTTGTTGGGTGGGCAAAATAAAAACGACAAAATTAAAATATGTCATGGGCGGGCGGTTGCCCAGAGTCGGCGTCGTCGGTAGCCACCGTCGGTTCGTCCGGATCTCGGTCCACCGTGAGATGCAGGACCTAGTTTCAGTAATGAGTCACCATTGCTCATTATTAACCTTGGACACCTCGCCTCGGTCGGTCCAAGAGACCTCCGGTAACTTTTCTTCGGGCTTCGGGTGGTGGTCACCTGGACAGGTTTCCATACCGGCGATGATAGACGTTCCGTTCGCAGCTGGTACCCCTGGCGCCCTGTAAGGGCCCCATGTCGTCGAGACTCTCGAGAGATGAGGATTAATGTTTGTCCAATCGCACCGCTGGCCGCGGCTTGATCGCGGCGTTCACAAACACGTTGATGGATATCGCGCGCGATAATGACCTACACTTTGCATCGAAGCGTCATTTGCAGTCACTTTCTTGGCCATGGGCTCGTGGGCTCGGTTATCAGCAGCTCGGCCGCCCAGAGGATGATCCCACCATTTTGTGTAACTAAAGCAGGCAGGGTCTCTCGGCAGCAATCCAATCCTTCAACAACAATTGTTTTGCCCCTCACGAAAAGCCCCCCGCGGGAGAAATTGGAGAAACCAACCGTCCAAGTTTAATTGGCGGCAGCAAAAGATGTCGTTGCGTGCCCTCCCCCCCCATGACTGGGGCAAAACCGAATAAAAAAGACATTTGAAAATGGAAAACATGGTGGCGGCGACGAGATGTGGGAGAAATCGAAACCGGTCTCAGGGAAGGTGGCTCCCAGACGGGGCGGGGGCCGTTCATATTTTTTGGGTACCGCCACGTCGTGGTCATCGGCGTGTGGCGACCGGATTACGAATCCACAGCTACCGTTTGGTGCTACCATCGGCGGCGGCGGTTGACCGGGGGACCATTTGGTAATAATTTCACTTTTCATTCCACGAGACCCGGAGGCCGAGCACGACATTGACCGACAGTAGCGGCAGCAGCGGCAGAAGAAGAAGAAAGTTTCGTCCGGGGTGATAGTGGTTTGCTACATTTTCGCTCGCTGCACTCTCGGAGGCTTCTCGGAGAGGTTGCAAGAGGTTGCCGCGGTTTGGTCTGGACTGACGTTTCCCGCTTTGAACTACTGGAGGAGACCCCCGGGTGCGGCCCGGAGAAGACCCCGCGGGCGGGGATATACAGTTAGTTCGTGGCTGTGAATTTAGTTTTCGTGCGTCGCTCTCCCGGGAGCCCGGGATGGAATGCAAATTTCAGCTATGGTCGCAGATGAACGCACTTAGACTTCCAAATGAGCCACCGATAAAGTTTGTTCCGTGTCTCCGGTGTCGGTGGCCAGCACCACCGGCCGGTCGTCGACAATTTATGCGTGGAAAGTCAATAATCGGTATTTGAACACCCGGGCGGACGTGCTGTTCGCGGTGGCACATGGATCTGCCGCCGGGTTGGTGGGTCTGCGACGGGACACAAAACAGACCAACCGACCTCTTCTTGTACGTCTATTGGAAGACTTTATTGCAACAACGAGTCAACGAAAACGCGCTTCAGTTGGTACAAAAAAGGGCAACGACTGGTACCTTCCTGGCATAAAGTGGCAGGGCAGTCCACTTGTGTCTGAAGTTCTGACGCACTGAAGTTCGCCATGACCTGGCAAAGTCATCCATCAGGAGCCGGATTTTATCTGCCCACGAAAACGTTTCTAAAAACGAAATTGGAAAGCAAAGAGAGTGAAAGAGAAAGAGAGAGAGGGGAAGAGAGAGCAGAGATCTCGAGAGAGTGCACAGGAACAATCGTTAATCATTTTAATTTGCTCCTTCGCCCGGAGACACATCGGAACAGTTATCTTTCGGAGTCGGTTCGCACAGCCGACTAATTGCAGCGCCATCGCAGGTGGGTTGCGTTGCATGTGCGCTGCGCTTTAGATGTTAATTGATTAAACATTGGTCATTTGTAGAGAATGCAACCCGATACGCAGCCTTTTTCGCGGACTCCTGCCGAGATATGCGCAAAAGCCCCGAATTTGGGTGGAAGCCTCGCATTAACGGCCGACGGCGGGGTCGTCAAAAAGGCCACACTTGACCGGTCGGATCGCCCCACACAGACACGCACACATAATGTTGACATCAAAGAGGCCCACGAAGCCCGCTGAAGGCGGCCGAAACAAGTTTGCAGTCAACGGTGTGGTTCCGACGACGACGATATGATAGTTATAATTAGTTTTATAAAATGTATTCTCTCCGGCCGGACACCCGGACTCGGACTTTCGGAACACGGTGCGGGTTCTCGCCAGCCAGAACCTGTCCGCGGCTCCGGTGGGCACCTGAGCCGAAGAAGCGACCGAAGCGACCGGCTTTGATCTTCGCGTGTCTCTTTCTCGCCCGACTTATGATGGCTCCAGATTCGGTGGTTCCTGCGCCTTTTTGCGCAATACGAGGCGGGCGGTCGCTCCGACTAAGCTTCGAGCACGGCGGCCAGGAACTTGTTGGCCGCGCGGTCGGCGTGAATACATTTTTCAGGTTCAATGAAATGCGCGTACTGCGGCGCAGCTCGCAAGGTCAGCTTGAAGGTGAAATTACTCTCCGCGGAGTCAAAGGCATTATTATTTGGCAGATTCCGGTGTTCTTCTCCCCGCCGGGTGTTCGTTCGTGCCTCGGGAAGCTGTAATTTGGCATGGTCCGCACGAAAAGCCGTGGCCGCGGTGTGTGCTGGTGGTTTTTTTTTTGCAGTCGCTCGCAGTCATATTCGCAGTCAGATCTCGGGCCCTCCACGAGGTGGCTGCCGATCTGCCGATCTTCATCGCGACGTCTTCTTCGCTGTGCGTTCTGGACCGGTCGACACGACGGAATATGAGGTTTCGTTTTCGGTACAAGTATGTCTGCGCGTGCGGGCCGGAATGTGGTAAAGAGGATGATCTTCGGCGAGACCCACGAGCGCAGCATAGACGGAGCAGCGATGCAAGCGATGCAAGCGGGCATATTAAATAAGAAATGCATACACCCCACCGAGGACAACAAGTTTGGTGCCGAGCCGAGAGCGAGAACCTGCCGACGGCTTCGACTTCGAACGCCACCCCTCCGCCTTCTGGACGTACCCGTTTTGGGTCAACAGCTTTGCATTGTATCTCACACGTATGGGGCGCAGGGGGGCTTATTTTCCATTAGCGCCTTCAGAACAGGGAGCTCTGGTTTTGGGCGGGGAGTTTCCTCTTCGAGGGGTGTATCGAGGTCAGAACGAACCGGACGCTAATATCGATTCGTTCAAACGCCTAACCACATCTAGTTCACAAGCGACGCCCGGGTGTTGTGGCTCTGTCGGTCGCCCTGGCAACGTGTCCTGGTGTTGATGACCGCCACCGAAAAAAGCCCAACCACACACGGAGGTCGTGGCCCCCGTAGGTCTGCCCCAGAAATAACGACTCACCGACCGACTGCAAGGGTCCGCTAGTGGGACGCACTTTGTTGCCGTGAAGAAAAGTTGTTTGAAGAGCCGGGCTGCGGCGCCGGGCTTACTACGATTGCACCACGTCCGGCTGATGCTGCGATTGACATTCGCAATTCGTTTGGGAAACACGAAGAATCTTCGGAGGGCCGGCACTACACTCCGCCAGGGAACGTGCCCGGCAGGGATCTTCGCGGACGCGGTCCATGAGGAAGAAAGGAAAAGTATCCGCCACTTGTTTCGTTGGCCGCGGTCTGATGTCTGATCTCCCCCCGGAGCCCCGGGACGCCCAGCCTTCACAGTACGGCTTCCGTCCGGCAGCGCCATGCAGAAGACGCGCCGGGGTTGCACAAGTTCTTGGAGTCTTCCTTTCCCCGGGCCCGGTCGGAGGTATACCGGTGGGCCGGTTGCTACATCACAGTGGGACATCACGAAGACGACTCTGCTGGTCGGTGGCTACGGTGATGCATATGCGGTGATCTTGAGCCCCGCGCCGTTTTCATGTTCTTTGCCGTCGTCGGTGTCGTCGCCGGGCGATGGTGTAACCTTTTGGAACCGTGGTCCGTGCGCGAAAGAAGCTCAAAGCAGAGGCGCGCGATGAAGCGCTGGATTTTGGAGTTGTTTCGCCAAAGATGGCCGGAGCACGTGTGGAGTGGACGTGGCCTGGCCTGGCGGCGCGTGTGGGTAGCGCCGGCGCACCGGAACCACACCGTTTGGCAGACCTGAATTTTAATCACTTCGTCCGCTTTAATTTCCAATCAGCGGCGGCGGAGGCGATGGCGCCGTCTGTGTAACTTTCAAACGAAACCGAACACTGGCCAACTGCCCAAAAACCACTGCCAGGACACCGGCGGCGGACGTGCCCTGCGGTCCGCGGGTTTGTCGCGCAAAAATACGTTTTAGTGAATAAATAATACATAAGGCCTGGCTGGGGTTGAGCTCTATCAATGCCTTCCGATTGGGGTGTGTGATGTCTGTGTGCTAAAACCAGTTTATCTCCCCCCTCTCTCTCCCCCTCTCTCGCAGGTCGCTCTCAGGCCAGCGTGTCAGGGTTGGTGGCGTTCCGCCGGTACGCAGCGCGAGTAGCGTCTTTGCGTGCCCAACATTCAAACCGAAGCCCAAGCTGCCGACGGACAACGAACGAAACCGAAAGGGGAATATTTATTGGACAGCTCCGAGGACTCCGAGCAGAGGAGTGTTGCGACCGGGCTTTTCGGCGGCCGGGTGATGGCGGCACCCGTGTATGGCACACCGAAAATTTATGGAGCGCATCGATGGCTTCGACCGCGCGACCGGTGGCCATGGCTTCCTCACGTATAATTCTGATATTAAAAAGGCAATCCTCGTGTGGAGGATGTTTCGGTTTTTTGCGCAGCAGACACACACTGATCAGGCATGCAGCCGCGCTGTAGTGTAGGCGCTCCGGACACCTTTAGCTTACGTCCGCGAGACTAGACTCTGTTATGGCCCAATCAAACGGCGTGTCCTCTGGCGCTGTTGGTGCTGTTGGCGAATACTTTCGCAAAGCCCACCCCACGCAACGCCCCAGCTCCCGACGGAGTCGGCGAAACGGCCACTGGGTTCGGGAGCCACTACATCGCAGGGAAACGAAGTACTCTATACGGTGGTGAGGCTCGTGGTTGGCACTTTGGGACACCAGATAGTAGGTCGCGGCCGCAGCAGCAAACGGGTTTTTCGGGAGCCTTGCAAATCGCGTGAGTTATGTAGCCCACCCGCCAGCCAGCCAGTGATAGGCCGACGATTTCACAAAACCAAAGCCGCCGCGGTTGTGGGTTTCCGGGTGGCGTTGCCTCGGCGCCATGCGCGAAAGTAAAACGTCTAGTGGGACCGGAGCCCCAATTTGACCCAATAAGCGACGCGGATCGGTACCGAAACGGAGCACCATCGCCTTCGAGCGAGGCTGGACTCGAGATTCGAGAGTGAAAGCACACCGACCGTCTCCACAGAACTTACCCCCCAGGACGTCTATGAGGCCCCTGGGATAGATCAGATCGGCGGCATCGGAGTGGTGTGGTCTGATCGGACCCTCGCGGGAGGATGTCGCAATGACAACCAGACAGCTGGTCTGGTCTCGCTTTCTGGCCAAGTATTTTGCCAGTATTCGCCCGCGAGAGTCGCGCTTTAGTAGTATGGGTGTCAAAATGACCGGTTTCGTCCGAGACTTTCGGCGACTGCGCCGAGCGAGCGAGTGCCTTCGTGGCAGAAGTTTGTTTGTTTTGATCCTCCCCGGTGTCCCACAGCCTCCCGCTCTCGAGGCAGGCCAAACAGGTTAGCGCCTGTTGGACACTCGGTGCGCGATTTCGGTTCGCCGCCAGAAACAAGTTTTCGAAGCCATCGAGCCAGAAATTTCCATCGGGCTAAGCTTTCGGATTATGGCCACCATACGGGTACCACAGGCTCTCGGAAATTGGCAACAAGTCGTGCAGCACTACTGGAGTACTGCTGGAGCTTAATCGGCCCGATCGTGGCGGATTGAACGGCATCGTAGTTCGGACCTTGGACCTCCGCAATGGATAATCGAGCGGCGGAAGCAATCGCCATCGCCGCTAACAATGTAATTAAAGCACACACGGTTTCCTTCCGTGGGACTCAATTGCGGGGGGGGTCTCAACGCCAACTCCACTCCAATGATACCACGCTCTCTCTGCTTCTGCCCCGGTGCCTTACAACATCCTAACCGCGCCGCCTGACCGCGGCCTGTCTAGCTTTCGATTTCCTTCCCAACTCGAGTCCGCCAGAGTCGAGGAGTCGCGCCAGCTTTGCCAAGTGTGCCGGCTCTGCCTCCCGTGCCACCCGCGGTCCCCTCTTGGTCTTTCACCCTCGCGGTCTTCTCGCCGTCCTTTCGTTGGCCGGCGTTTCGCTTTTGCTTTCGTCAGCCTTTGTGGCTTCCTTTTTTTTGTTGGCCGTCGTTGGCTTTTTAGAGCTCTTCAGAGCGCCGGCTCTCTCTTTCCTTCTCCGCGATCGATCCTTTCCTGCTCTCTCTCTCTGTACGAGGGGCTAGTGATGCTGCGTGGGGTCGGCCGGCCGGGGCGCTGATAGAAGAGCTTTTCTCTAGCTCTCTTCTGCTTCTCCTTTCTATTTCGTTTTCGTTCACTTTCTGACCTTCAACTCTCCAGGTGGTCGAGGATCGGTCGAGTCATGACCCAAAGCAATTTAGCCTATTTCTCGGCGATTTATCTCCACTCCATTGATCGGCGGTTTGTCATTCTCTCCTGCGTGCTCTGCTTCTTCTTCGGCTCCGGTCTTCTGGTGGCGTTATCGTGTTTCTACACCTCGCAGTGTTTCTCGTTTCACTATTTCGACACCACGTACCACACGCCACACAGGGGATCCACTGTCTTTTTTTGTCCTCGCGGTTGTTGTTGCTGTTGCTGGTTGATGTTAGCGTGTTTTGTGTCACTTATTATTCAATAGGCGTCGCAAAAAAGGGAGCAAAATAAGGAGCGAAAGGATTTGTTTTGCTCGGTTAATGTTTTGCAGCTTCTACTGTTGTTTGAATACCACAAAAAGGAGCGTTAGTGTCCCGTTTCGTTTTCCGAAACTGGGCTGCATTTTGCTGGGTCATGACGAATCGTGGCGACTGGTCTAATGTTACATATCGGTCGACTGGGGCAGTGGGAAAACAACCATAACAACAACCATTTTGGGCAACTTTTTGGGAAACTTTTTGTCACCTTCATTGATTGATACCCCCCCAAAAAAATCGGTTAAAAACCAAAGAAAAGAAGAAATTGACACCATCGCGGCGCGGATAATACGATTCCCCCGTTCGGGACGGGTAGTGTTTCCGAGGTGCTAAACGATCCTCCCTCTGCCGGACGTGGTCCGTTTCGCATTCGCGCACTCTAGCTCGATTTTTTGGGCAAAGGGGCCGAGGTCCGGAAGGAAGTCCTCGCGTCCGACGGCGGGCCCACACAGATACTACTATGAGGGGCTGTGTTTACACTTCACACTCAGATCGCCCCAGGGCGACCGCTGACGGTGCCAAAAACAACCATTTCACCTTGGCACGGGTTCGGTCACTAAAATACCGAAAAACCTTTCCCAACCGCAACCGAACACCTGGCCGTTCTCGGCCGGGGCGTAAATATGGCTTTTTGATTTGGTGAAATTGCAGAAAATTGATCGCCCCGGTGCAGCGTTCGTTCGTGTCATTTGAAGCGCCGTGTGGCGCAAGTACGCATCACCCTCTACGGCGCTTCCTGGAACCGCCCAGATACCGTTCGGAATTCGAAGGAATTCCACCTTGCGATGGGCATGGGAATGCCGCCGCCCGCCCGCCGATCGGAAGTCGCGCCTGGTAACGATGACCACTCGACCTGGTCACACCACTTGGGCGCAGGATTAGCACAGGCACCGGAATTTAATCGAACCAGCAATCCGAACCGAAAGGTTCGGGCGAAACACACTTCACCTTCACCGGTGTGGAGTTCCCCAGATATTGACCAATGCTTCGGTATGAACCTTTCACAGCACGCGTCGCGTCGAAACGTGTTCCGAAGGCTCGAAGGATGAGAATTTGATTGCATCCGACGGGAAATCAAAACCAGTTTATGGTCGGCCGATGATTGGCATGTATTCGAAGGCCTGGGATTAGGTCTTAGGCGAAGGATCTTCGAATGAGAGCGCGGACGGACGAACGAGAGAAATTCGATACAAAAAACCCGAAATTGCTGGTCCGCAGAAGGCAAGCGCTTCCTGCTGCACTCGGATGCATTCAACCCGCGGCGGAGTGTAATGTTTCAATCTGGCCGTGCGTTGGCTTGGCTTCCGCTTGAAGGGGGAAATTATGCAAAGTCGAAGCTTGTGGCCATTTTTGGTCTAAGAATTGTCGCGGTCCCTACCCGGTCACACACCCGGCAGCGATGGCAGCGATGCGTGTGCGTGGTGGCGGTGCGTATGGCCCCTCCAGATGTGTGTGGGTTCGTGCGTGCGTGCCGACCCGGCACGCCGTGTGTGTCACGCATACAGCCGCGCACAGGTGCCGGTGGTGGTGGTGTAGTGCCTTGGTTTTCGGGCCGAAACCATTTCCCAATCGGTTTCGGTTTCCAACTGGGAGTGGAGCGTGCGCCAAGCTGCTAAATTAGTGTCTCCATTCCATTAATTGAACCCATAGACACACACTATGCGTGGCGTGCTAATTGACCGCGTGACGGTGCCGTTGCGCATGTCTCGCTTCGAGCTACTTTTGGCTACAGAATTAACAAGCAGGCTTCGGTAAGGACATGGTAAGAATTCGCAAATTTAATGCACCAAATCGAACTGACGGACACAGCCCTCCCACCCGTGCTAGATCTCTGAAAAGAAAGTGACAGTAAACGGTGGTGACGGAAGCGGCAGGCAGCGAAGCGTGAACGTGAAACCGAAAGTGACCCCACCGTCGGAATCTAGAACACTGCGGCCCGCACGCACTGGTGCTCCAATTGAATGGCGTAAAAGACCCTACTCCTCCTCGTGCCACTTACCACAGTACGTCGCCAGGTACTGGTTGCGGACTCCTTTCGCGACCATTTTGGGTGCGGTGCGCGGATCGGGATCGGTTGAGGTTTAAACGGTTTTACGATACGATCCAAAATCAGTGCAGTCTGGCAGTGATTCCTGAGGACTGAATTCCGATCACACACTCACACTCAAGGTCCCAAAGAAAGTGCCTATTTTTGTGCACCGCAAGGAACCGGGGGAGTTACCGGGCGAATTGTTGTTTGCGGTTCGGGGCCCCCTTTAGGACCAAGAACGAGGCCCTGCACGGCCCGACCCTCCGGTAAGTAGGGCAAAGTGAGGAAGCACACACACGCGTGTTACGCAACGCGTCACATAGCGCACACACGCAGGCCACGAAGAACCGATCTTCACGATCTTGGTGAATTTCGGCGCATACCCCGAATTTCCTACTCACGACACGAGGCCGTCACACGGTGCATCAGTGCATCGTCGGTCGGTCGTGTCACTCGTGCTTTCACTTTTACCCCCGTTCGCCTGCGGAGCGAGCGAGTGTGGGGCGGGTTTTCGCGGGGCGCGATATTCGGGGCTCCTCCGTGGCGCACTCCGTGGCGGCGGGGTTACCGGGTGGGTGCGTCCGCTGTGGTCCGAATCCGCGGCACGACTGACGCCGCCGGGCGACGAACGACGCACCGCGACGACCGATCGCGCAACCCGTCACTGTCTCTCTCTCTTTCTCTCGCAGAGGCGCGGTTTCGGATTCTTTCACTTCGTATCGTTCACCCGCGGTCGGATGTGTCTCCAGGGAAGGACACTTTGGTCTACGCGTAACACACACACACACACACACGAGGGCGACCCCACGTGTAATGCACCGTGACCGCCCGTGCCCGTGAAGCCGAACCTCGAAATGTAAACACAGCACGTCGTTCACGCAATAATGTTCACTCTCGATCGCGATCGTCCGTGCAGCTCACTCACTCTCGCGCTCTCTCTCTCGCTCGATCGGGAAGCTACCACCCGCGCACACACCACACGCACACGTTACAACGCAATGCGCAGTGAAGCGGCGCGACTAGAGGGGCTGCGTCGAGGCAACAAAGTGTTGCGCGTTGCGCAAAGGACGACCGTTCCTGTTGATGCCACCGACGATCGACGGCGACTGCGATCGGTTCCGGTTGCGCACCGGTAATTGTACCCGCCCGGTCCGGGAGGCCAGGCCTGGCCGCCGCCTGGCCGCTGATCCTCCGTCGCTGCTCCTGCTCCGGCTGATAATGCGGTCGCGGCCGACGCGATGACGCGATGCTCTGTTGTCGTCGTCGTCGTCGTCGTCGGTGGATGATGTGCGATATTTTTTATTTACTCGTTCTGACATCGTTCCGCGCGCCGGTTCGTGGGGTCGTCGCGGTTCCCCGGCAGCCCCGACAGAGCGCGGCAGGCGGGCAGGGCGAGCTTTGTTTATTTTTTCCCTTCTCCGCTGCTTCTGCTTCTTCTTCTTGGGTTGGTTGTTGACTTTCGCTTTTTTTTCGGCCCCGTTCGCGCTCCGTGGGGCTGCTGCAGGGTCTGTCGCTATCTCGCTCGCACATCGGTGTCGGAGATCGGAGCGGATACAATTCGGTGGCCGTTTCGGTTTGGTGATTTGTGGTTCACACTCTATCGGAAAGATACGCGACCGCGGAACCGCACCGTATCTGGATCGCTCGCGTACTGACCGGCGTACGGACGACGGCCGGTGGCCGATGGGTTGGTTCTAGCGCCCTCCCCCCCGGGCGCGCACGTGTGTGTGTCCGTTTTTATTCATTCGCTCCGTTCCGCGAGCGAAGCGTTCACTCTCCGCGGTGGTGGTGTCGCTGGCGTGGCTTCTTCTCCTTACCACGGAACACACTCTGTTTGCGCAACGCGCACTTGAATCGCTTCACTCACGCGGTACACGCACCACCGCGACACCGCAGAGTGAGCGAGAAGGAGGGCGTAAAAGGGTGAGTTTTGGGGCTGGATACACAGACCGCACACCACGACGCATACTACTACTCAAAGGGCACTCAGCGAGAGTGTACTCGCGCCTCGGGGCGGGCCACTTACTGTGGCGGCGGCGGCGGGGCCCATTCGGATAGCGGACCGCGCGATCATCATTCCATCACTCGTCTCATCCCGTCGTCGTCGTCGTCGTGGTCGTAGAAAGTGAATGGCGGCCACTACTAAGCTGTGACGTCACCGCGGACCGAGACTAGAAAAGCGGCCAAGAGAAGAAGAAACGAAATTAAACACACACACGCACGCACGCACGCACGTAGGCCGGTCAGGAAGCTAATCAAAGCGGAGATCCGGTACTGATAATGATGACAGGGCAGGGGCATCTCTGAGAAGCAGCTGGTGGCCGCTTTCCAATTATATCACACACGCGGACCGGCGGCGATAACACGTTCTGGCAGCGTTTGCTTTCCATTTCGTTTCACGCGTGTCCATTTCTATTCCACACGTTGCACCCGCCCGGCCGGCTAAGGGGGTCAGCAGGCCATGCAGGTGGTGGTGCGTGGATCGATAGTATCGGCTGGGCCCACGAGGTGCGTGTGCAGATGACATCTTTCAGTGCCCTAACGGATCGTGTTCGTATTATTCAACAGAGTCGGTGGTTTTTCCAGTACTTAGCTCTTGGAGAGGAAGATGCTCCCGAATGGCCCCGTATTTGTGTGGAGCTGTTACAACACGGTTAAGAGGAGGTGTAACGAGATTAAGGTCGTGCAGCGTATGCGTCTCGCCAAGCTCCGGTGGGCTAGACATGTCATGAGATCGACGGCCGACGGAGATGGTGCGAGTGTTCGCGTTAATAATGGATCTTTTTCGGATGGAAAACTTTACAATTTAATCATCCTCCTGATTCATCGTAACCCATCCTTATCACCCTGAGCGTCGGGGTTCATTTCTGTACAACGACCGAAAAAAGTTGCGGCCAGCATCCGACAATGTAATGATTAAAGGCTCCGTGATGTGATACGAAAACGGGGTAGAATTATCAAAGGAAATGAAATATTTCAACACAATTTGGTTACTTGTTAATCCGTTGAACCGTTTCTTGGATGTGTCAGTTTTGCCGCGGCATTTGATTAGAGTTTCATTCTAGTACGGTCGCTAATCATTAGCTTTGCGACTAATTGGGCCGGTTTCGAGGATTCTTTTGATAGACTTTTCGACAATCTGCTTTCATAAACAAAGCTTTGATTGGCAAAGTTAACGATCATAAAGAGTTGGAACGGGTTGCTGGAAATATTTGGTTCTGTTCTTTCTAAGTCAAGTTTTGTTTTTCAAAGATGCAAATTTCGATAAGGTTCTTGGTATAGGTCCGCTAATTAGGCCAAACTGGCGGCAACAGCCAATGGTTTAATGACCTGTTTGAAGTAAGGAGCTCGGTTGGGTTTATTCGGCTTATCAACGACGGCACTTGATTTGGTCATTCAAAAACATCGGCATTAATTACCATTGCGCAGTACATGATCGGTGCTTGTCAACAAGGAGAAGGGTTTCGGTGCGCCTCTTAGGGAAAACCTAAACATATGACGGCAAGGCACAAACATCAATAAAACGCCCGTTCTAATGTTGGGCTGGCCACCCAAACCATCGGCCCAGCTGACCGTCAATTGAACGGCGAGCCGCTCTAAGGTCATTACAGAGTGTCGCACCCGCCCGGGGCCTGGCCGGGCCAGCAGCAACATGTCGGCACTGACACGGCATCCTCATGGTGCGCGTCTGGAGGCACAATTTGAAGCTATCAATCCAATCACTAGCAATTAGAGTGTGTGGTTAGAAAATGAAACCGTCCCATCCGAAGACACGCCCAGGCCCCGATGATGATCGATGGCGGTGACATTCAGATTCGATAAACGATGCGATGCGGCACGGCAAGGCACGGCACGACGATGTGCAATGTTGCAGCGATGCAGCTGTCCAAAATACGGTCCCAGTTCCAGGCGACAGCGGTACCTAGCGCCGTCTCCGGCTCGGGTTAAGTGGACAACCGAAATAGAATGCATCGGCCGGCCTAATGCGGGCGTGTGACCAATAAAAGCTGTCGAATGATGCTTAGAGTGCATCAGAGTGCAAAACAGAGGCCCAATCATCATCAATCATTTGATTAAAAAAGTTCCGATTCGCTCCGAATGCTCAATGACCGACCGGCTGATGATGCGAAAAAAAACCGATCATAAAACTGGATTCACCGACCTCACCTAATGGGGAACACCACCGAAAAACGGCTCACCTCACCGGGTCATGGCAGGTAATTTTGCGCGTCACGTTCACCGAGGGAGGGAGGGAGGTTTGCCCGAAAGTAGGTCTCGAGACGTTCGCGTCCGAGATTCACACACAAACATTTGGCACACTGTCACCGCACACCGCTCTGTTACCGAATTAAACGAAATCGCGCGCTTACTGCAACGGGGCGCACCAGGACGTTGAAGGACATCCCAGGGCGGCCTCGGTAAAAGTTTTTCAACTACGTATTAGCGTTTGTTTTGTCTACCCGGACTAGCGGACGGATTACTTTTGGGGCTCGATTTTTTGACAGTTCGTGAGTGTGTACCCCCACCCTCGAAGGGTGTGATCGACTTTCGAGGTAGCTTTTAGTGCCCGCATGTTAGAGGGCTGAAGGTACCGGATGGTTGACCTGACGGAGCAATCTAGTGGCCTCCGAAAGGACACGGAAAATTGTGGAGATAAAATGGCGCACAGAAAAGGAAAATTTCAGTGCCTTTTTCTTGAAACTATTTCGAAAACCGTATTTTGAAATTCGCTTCAATATACGTTACAAGTTGCAATTATGATTTTATCCTCGCTTGAGTGCCGAGCTTGCGCATTAAATCCGTCTGCGGAACTCAGCACAGAGAGACAGGAAGAGAGAGAGAGAAACACTCGCAGGGAAGCTCTCTGAGCGCTACGATCCTCTACGACATCGTGCCCATTACAATGCACATTGTTTGCCTGGCCATGCGTTCGGTTTCCTTCGGTATAATTCGCAGAGCTCTCCGACGACGTCAAAGCGTCAAAGTGACCCGCATGTGGCTTCCTTCGCGCGGCCGCGGTCATCAACATCAATCAAGTGGCCTCGTTTCGTGTGCCTTTCTGCGTCCGTGACAGTGGGCAGCGATGACGGGCTCTTCCCGGGCACCGCACACGCAAACGGGCTCCTGGGTAAATATTGCTGTTTATTGCTTTGCTGGTCAGAAGGATTACTGCTACGGGTTGGTTTGTATTGGCTCCTGCCAACTGCTAACAAACTCGAGCTATTGCGCAAATGGAAGAAAAAGGAGTAAACAAAGGAAAAACTAGTATCATAGTTTGTTGCTGGTCCCTCCTTTCCGATGCTGGTCCCATCTTGTTCTGCGTCATGGGCACCATGCTGTCTCAGTTCCCGCGTAATGGAGGCGGATGGTGTTTCAGTGCTGCGGGGAGTTGGGTGTAGCAGAAACATGAGAAAGATGACGGACTATGTCGAACCAGACCGAATCCCTTTCGATGAACTCTTTTATAAACTTGCCACCCTATATTTTAATATGTGGTAAATACGAAGGCCATTCATAAAGTATCGCGACATTTGTGTTTTTTTCAAAAAGAGTTGGTTTATTCATGTATATCTATTTTGTCGCTCTTTAAAGTAAGTAATTAGGGAAGTTGTAATCAGACATTATACAGTTGTGCCAGACATTATACATCATTTTTGTGATTTTGTTCAGCTGCTTCGTCGATGCCGTCTTTATCTGCTCAATCGTAACGTAGCGTCGTCCTTTCATGACCCTTTTTAATTTCCGGAACGGGAAAAAAGTCATAGAGGGCCAGATCTAGGGAATACGGCTGCTTTTGGCATCATGGGTGTCTTGTTTTGGCCAAAAATTCGCGCAGAAACCACGATGTGTGAGCAGGGCCAATTCAGGGCAGTCAATTTTTGTTTTCTCTCAAATCCGGGAGTTTGTGACGGATTGCTTGCCGCAAATTGCGCATAATCGAAGAAAACTGTAAGCAAAACTGTTCACATTCGACCAAACGTGGCTTTTCGACGTTCGCATCCTCTCGGCCCTTTGAAAAACTTTTGAACCACCAATGAACGCTGCTTTTGGTCTTAATAGCTTCACCTTAAGCCACAGTCAACATTTCGTTTGCGTCCGAGCTTTTCATTTCGTTTCACACAGAAAATTTGATATAGATTCAAAATAGACAAAAGTCAGAATAGACAAAAATCGATGTTGAGCCGAAACACGTCCCAGCAAAACAGCTGTTATGAATTGGCGGATTTCTTAAAATGGGCGAACTTGTCACCATAACTGACTGACATGAATAGCAGCATAACGCCACAAAAACAACAAAAATCGGATATACTAGCCCGCAGAAATTCAAATGTCGCGATAGTTTTTGAATGACCCGCGTATATAGAAGATCTTAAGTTTGTTGTTGTTCGATCTTCATTTGGGCTTATCTCGAAAACTTCAGACAGCACATTCTTAGAGAATTATCGAAAAGCTTCGAACAGTTCGTCAGACAAAGGGGCTAACATTTTATTTACAACATTTAATGGCGCGCACGTTGAAAGACACACGTTATTTTAGGATATTACTATACGACTTGAGGATCTTACTTCATCGGCCCCACTTTGCCGGGTTGTATTTTTGGAACTGGTTTCATAATTGACTGGCCATTTAAGCGATTCCCGCCGGGAACTATATTGATTCGCCGTTGGCCACTGCGGCCGCCGTTGTTGAAAGTCACTGTATGCTGTCGCCGTGAATCAGCATTCACGGCACGTTTCTCGAAAGTGCTTCGCCTTAACGAATTAAGTGCTCATTACGTGGACAATGAATTGTGCGCGGCGAGGCGCCGTCCGGAGATGTCCACAGCATCCACCCTGCAGTAGCAGCAGCAGCAGCAGCAGTACATCGAAAGCGAGCAGTACAACCCCACAGAGCATTAATCAACGAATCACCGGAACGTGACTACGCGCTTCCTGCTTTCCCGAAGGTGATGATGTTATTTTAAAGATTACTGCCATTAATTAATGTTTGCCGTCTGCTCGAGCATCAACGGGCACCCGTTGGACCGGGGGATCTCGCTCGTATATTAAGTTGTTTCAAGTTGTTTCGTTGCTTCGGTAGTTTGTTAGCTTCGTATTGAAACCCGATCTCGGCTCGCGTCACGTCGTCGTCGTTAGTTTATTGTTCATGCGAATTTTCTCCTCACTTGTCCATCATGGTTCTGATTTCATCGAAATCCTTTCCTTTGGTTTCCGGTATTACGTAAGCGGCGAAGACCGCCCCGAACAGGGAACAAATGGCAAAAAAGCACAACAATCCGTGCATACCGAACACGATCCCGATGGTGGAGAAATACTGCCGGAAAAACGATAGCAAACGGGAAACCATAAATAGATAAACAATATCACAATATCGAGAACGGAACCGAGTATGCTTCCATTATAATTCAACTAAACATGCTAAGGATTGGAAGGATTATGTTTGAGTAAAAAGTTTGCGATGCGAAACCCACGTACGGCGTACGAGGACCCGAGGACGATGATTGCCTCCGGGTGATTGCATGCTGCGGTTTTCCCGGAACCGGAATCCGGATTGATGGCATCCGAATGGGAATTGGCGAATAAGTGTGGGCCGCAAATGACTTCTCCGTGACGTGTTCACCGTGGCACCGTCCAGGGCCCTGGGCACCTGCTTCGGGGGGGAGAGATTGTCCCTGATTGCCCAACGGTACCCCCTTACCACCTTACCTTGAGGCTTACGAACGCAAACGTCCAATTGATGGCCATGCAGAACGTGGTGGCGAATCCTTTGATCTGTACGAACGGGACGACGGGTTAGACGGCAACCGGCAAAGTCGTGCAAACCCGGCGGTCTCGGTGCGTGACGAGATGCGCCTTAGACGGGGTTTTGATGACAATCCTCACCTTCTGGGGCATGATTTCTCCGAGCACCACAAACGGCAACGACAGGACACCCAGCGAGCCGACGAAGATTACAACCGAGAAGCACACCAGCGGCAACCAGGCGACCATTGTCAGGTCGTAGCCCATCGCAGCCTGACCGTAACAATAGGCGGCGAATACGGTTTGCCCCAGGGCCACTCCGGTGCACGAGATGACCAGCAGCAGCTGCGGTTTTGGGTGGAGAGTGAGACCAGACATTACACCGACTGCCGGAAGAAGGAGCCCACACAACCAGGGCACCAATCGGACTAACGGAATGATGAATAATCACGTGGACACTTGGGAAAATGGTCCCTTTCCTTCGGCAGGTAGTGTGCAAGGGTTAGAGGATGTGGCTGTCGGCTGCAGCCAGAAGGATTAGTGCAGGTGCCGGGTTCTTTAATCTCCTGGGGTGACAAGAAATTGTGCAATCCTCCCCAAATGTGCCCCGAAGGATGCGGTTGCTTGCGCAACTATGCAAAAAGCGTAGGCCGCCACACCGGGATTCGTCGGCCACCAAGGGGGCCATGTGTGCGTGCGCACAGGTTTTATAACATGAGGCTCACATTAAAAAAAAAAAAAAAAAAACCATCACCGAATAAGATCTGCCGTCTCCCGGAATACCTTGCGCCCGGTGCGGTCCACCAGCAGCGTCGAGGCGTAGCAGCCGCAAAGTTGGATCAGACCGACGACGATGACGGAGTAGCGGGCCGGCAGGCTGAACCCGGAGCCGCTGCTGGCGAAAACCGACTCCGCATAGTTCATCATGTAGAAGCAACCGCAGAACTGGTTCAGGACCATGAGGACCAGGCAGATCAGGAACGCCCGCCGGGCGTGATTGGTATCTGTTCGGCGGCAGGACATTCGCAGAATCCGAACCCGAGAACCGACAAAGAAAAAATGGGCAAAAAAGAAAGAATTCCGAGATATCTGTTTAATTTCCGTTTGCGGGCGTTTTGGGAAGGAATTTGTTAACTGAAATCTGCCCATCGAAGCGGATCACCGCCGAAGGGGGAGTGGCCATCATCGTGCAGCTTTCCCTTCGCTTGGTCCACAGCCGACACACTCCGGAGCTGACTCAGCTCCCGCTCGAACCCGTCCGACGTGGTTAAGACCTTGCCCTCATTGCGGACCGCTCGGAAGTAGCGCAGCGAGTCCTCGGCAGCCTGTACAAAATGCAATTGAAACGGATTTAATCCTTTGTTTTTTTTTTGTGGAGTCCTAGGATCTATTTGTTTTGGCAACCGTGCCCCACCGCCAACAATGGTCAGCGTACCTGGTGCCGTTGCATTTTTGATAGATAGTACGGCGATTCCGGAACGAACGCAAAGCTGGCGAGGAAAACCACGGGCACCGACAGGCAAATCCAGGGTACGGTTGCGTACGGCAACAGAGCCCCGGCCAGGTACGCTAGCTCGACGCCAACGCAACAGGACAGCACAAGCAGCGATCCCAGCGCGCCTCGGATTCTGTGTGCACCGGGTGGGCACAGGAGCAAAAGAACCGGTTAATGCGGTGCTTCCGGCCCGGCCCACCGACGTCTACCTGGTTTCGGCTATCTCCGGAACGTAAAGGGGGGTCGCCACGTACTGGACGCCTCCGGCGAAGCCACCAAGAAACCGTGTGCCCATCAGATAGCCGGGCCGGTCCGCCACGATGACCAGCACCCAGCCGGCCACCAGTGTCCAGCCGGCCAGCCAGGCCGCCCATTTGCGACCGACGCGCTCGACCAGCAGACCCCCGGCCAGCGTGCCGACGATACCGCCCAGGCAGAGGACACCGCCGATCCAGGACGCCTGCTGCTGCGTGATGGGCCCCGTGCCGAGCGGACTGCCGTCCGGTGACTGCAGGGCGGGCAGGGCGGAGGACGTCCAACCGCTGACCGTTCCGTAGCCCACGCCAAGAAGGTTCACTGCGGAGGAATAGACACACGGTGGGTAGCGACCAGAACGGTTTTGGCAAGCACAGAATGGAACTGTCGGCAGGCCAGACAGCCAGCGAGAGGTTGGATTTATTCGCGGCTGATGTTCGGCGCCAAATTACGGGCCAAACAAACGGATGCCCGAGACATCTTTCGCATTTATCTGCCGGGGCCGGGTCGCGGTAGCTAGTCGATAGGGCCTCGCAACATGGGAAACATGTAGACAGTTTTGATAAGTAATAACTCATCACGATCGGCACCCCACCCGGTTCGTTGTAGCCCCCGGCAACATTATGTGGTCTGCGATAATTAATATGGTTTGTGTGGCTGATTCGGCATCAGATTTCAGTCGAACATTGTGACAGCTTTTGGCTTTCGCTGTCACTCCGAGCGAAATGCTGCACAACGATGCTACCCTTTAACTGGATATGGATATCCATTGACCACAAAATGATGAATTAATGTTTGATATTTTTTAAACATTGAGCCAGGAAGTCCGCCAGGTGCCATCAAATGCTTCAATCTGTAGTGCATCAAGTTGACGCTAACTCGATACGACAGTCACTGGCACTGGGTTGCACGATATTTTCAGTCTCATATCACCAACGCCTGTTGCAGCAGCCTACCCGAAATGGTGGCCAGATACTGCCGCAGAACACCGATGCGAGCCATCGTCGGAGGATCCGCGCACGACACGAGTAATTGCACCGGAGCGAGGGTCCACGGGTCACTGCTTCGAGAGCCTAGCGAACGGCTCTAGCCCGGCCGGTCCAATGTTTCGGTGGCCACCTCCATTATCGGGTGATGTTTGCGTTGATAAACGGCTTCGGGGCTGGGCGAACATCTGTGAGTACAGCCTCATCGCAAGTTGATCGCCTGGACAGTCGGGTCGGGAGATTTATGCCAGCTGACGGTAGCTGACGACGCGGGTGCACGAGCGTCGAACGATTTATAATTCAGCTGGGCGGCCCTAACGAACTAAGTACATAATGTTGTTTTCGAATCAAATCCGCCGGAAGCACGCGTAGCGGTCGACTACTAGCGCCATCTACTTTTCAGCATGCGCAACTGCTCGGAAAACGGGGTTCAAAAATCAGATTCAAAACTAAACTGAGATGTTGGTGTTTGCCGGATTGCATACCTTAGGCGCAATGGAAATGGATTGGAGGGTCAAACGCCGTTCAAGCAACTGAAGACGTTCTCTTACCCGGTCCGTTCTTGGCCCCATCAAATTATGAGCGAAATGGGATCACTTGGCCGGCTTGAAATTAAACAACTTTTAAAACCCTTTCCCGAGATATCAAACTCTGTTGTTTCTGTTAACGACCAAGAAGCAAGTAGCACAAGCGTTGATTATCGCAACCGCACCAATCCGTTCGGTGCTTTGGCGTTTATCCAAACGGGCCCCCTTCCGGTTCCTGCCAGCCAGTGTAGCAGTAATAGCAATAAAACATAATTAATTATATTGTTCTGAAAACCGATAGCTTTAATTTTTACGCCGTCTTTTTCGTGATGAATCTCCACGGCAGCGATATTAACGGCTAACCAACTTTGTGCGTACGGTGGCCGCTTCCTGCTGCCCGATGGTCTCCGGTCTGTCTGTTATCGCGAACGGAAGCGGGGCTTTTGTGCCAAAGTTGCGAAATGATTTATTAGTCCCGAGAACATGCTCGCGAACGGCCCGGAGGCTGAAAGGGTAAAGTCTTAAGTGAGACGATGATTGAGAAAATACTCCGGTCAAGAAGATGGTTGGCGCGTGAAAGTTGTGCGGCTTTCGGGCCGACCATCTGGGCTGGTGTGTGCTCCGGCTCCGCTCAGCACACGTACATACATATTTCATTGTCAATTATGACGTGCTACGTCGAGTTGCAATTTCGACATGGCGCCATTTTGGTGCGGGGGAAGCGTTGATACGTTCGTTAATAAACACGACCTTCAACGGCGTCCAGTTTCGGCGCCCGTAGGCTACTGAATGTACGCTACCGTTTCGGAACCAACAACTTCGTTGGTGTTCGTTGGCGTTTCTGTTGTTCGCATTATGCAAAACAAATGAACCAGATTTTATGAGTGCGTTCGAAGCGTTCCGATCTTTTATGCAAACAGATTTTTTCAATCAAGGGTTTGTTTTGTATTTTTCAATAAGCTTCATTCAGCAAATTTGAAAGCTTTTGCAGAGAGCAAACGACGGGTTGGACGAACGGAACAGGAGTTCTATGAAATTATTGGATAAGAATGGAGCTTCAATTTCCACGAAAAGTCCAGCGTGTGGCCTTGGTTTTTAATTCGAAATTCCTACGGTTCGAGCGGACTTCGGGAGAAAAATAATGATGTTATGAGCGATGGAACAACGAAGGACACAATTACGCAAGCACTGCGCAACACAACAGGCAGCTTTATTGTTATTTTTCACTCCAGCGAATTATGGCCTCCAATAATTTAAGCATGGTGTTCATAAATTGTCAAAGTAAACTTACAAGGTAAAACTATTTAACGATAGCACTAGAAACCCCGACCGATAGTAAATAAAGATTCAGTGTGGATACTCTTTATGCGGCACGCGTCACGTTTAGTCTGTCCCCATAAACTACTAGGCGCCTCCATCAACAAGTGGATTCAATTCTGGCGTTTGCATAAAGAAAGCATGCCAAACACGAAATGGGCATCCGGTGCTGTTAGTGGTGCGAGTTCCAATTTTCGTTTATATCGATAGCACAAGACTGTGTGTGTCAACGATGCTCACAATGCTGTGCCGTTCCGAGCCGTAGCTTCCAAAGTTTTCCATTTGTCTCCTCCTTGGGCGATGTCGAACTGTACCAAGATAAGCAAAAACGTGGCCAATGCCGCAACGATCTGTACCGGGAGAAAGAAAGATAGATTGAGGAGAATCCTAAAAACGTCTGGTCTTCTTCTTAATGTTACTTGTTGCACTGTTCCGCCCGTAAACCTTGTTTGGTGTGGAGGGAATTTAATTCTGAGGACACTCACATTGAACATCAACCCATGATCGATGGCGAACAATCCCCCAGCACTAAACTCGATGCGCTGCTGAAGCAATTGAAGGGACAACGTTCGAACCTGGAAGGGTGACGAAGATAAATCAAACGAGCGAGCAATTAACGAAACAAAAGTCACACGATTGTTTTCTTATCAAATCTGATCCCTTTTTCGGACGTTTCCATTCATTACTATCTGCACAATATGTTGCAATTCGGGCCAGTGGGGCAATTTGCAACGCAATAACGTACCACATCGAATGACACGGATGCCCACCAAAAGCCCTTCTGCTCGGTCACATTCGCTACAGCAACCGTCGGGGTCGGGTGGGCATTGTATTGGGCATTTAGAGCGTTGGCCAGCCCACAAATCATCACCCTGCCACGTGTGAAACAATTCATTTCGCTAGATGGCAGGAGGGTAGGTCCGTGGCGGCAATGCCTGATGCCTTCCTCACACAACAACATGTTCTTGTTCCGCTCCGTGGTTGTGGGCCTTTTGAAACGAGCGCAACGAGAGCGAGAGTGAGAGAGACGGCCACGGACAAAGTGGCGGATATTGAATCAATTTACCGGAAACGTGTAACAGTGGTGCGTTACATAATTCATAACACACTCGTTCTCGTTCTCGGCAGGCATTCTAATGCAAATTACCCGGTCCCGGAATCGGGGCCACACCCACGGCATCGGTGGTGCATATGCAACACCGTTCAACCCCGAAAACGGATGGCGCTGGAGTGGCCCAGTGGCGCCACACATGATGGTGGCCGTCGCGTGAACGGTTTGCAAAACAATGGACTGCAATCGGACGTCCTGGGCCCAAAAGGCGAGCCGAAAATGAGTTCCGCCCGAGTCTGGTCGGTGTGCCGGAATGTCCGGCCGCTGCAGATCGGGCATATTAAGCTCACCCCATGTGGCTGCGGCTCATAAAACATGTCACTACAGCTACGGAAAAATCTTTCCCCGGCCCGGGTATGACGGGTTCCGTGTTCCGTCGGTTGCTGCGGAATGTGCGTTAATTTATGCGACACACTGAATACCAACCGTCGATTTTGTGAAACTGCAATCCGTGCTCCAGCCTAGCCCGTGAATGAGGCTACCGACCAGACGGACCTGTTCCGTTTGTTTCGTTTCGCCGAAGATCCTCGGTGTGGCAGCGATGAGAACAGACGCCAGTTGTTCAATCGATTCGGTCGTTCGAGAAAGATGGAGAGAGAGAGAGACACACAGTCAAAAATCGAAACCTCAATCAACGAGGATGGTTTCCACTCCACGATCGGATAAAAGTGATTGCTACAACCCCAATCGATAATTGTATTCATGAAACTGTTTGGCTTGGTATTGCAGCAAACGCAACACTAATTCGCAAAGCTTGAATAAAACACAAATTGAATATCTTAAATCAGAATTGAGATGAAAAAAATACGCTGGGAAAATATTCATTGCAACAAGTATGTAATACTGTATCCTTAAACTGCCCATTCCGCGAACTAAATCAATAAAATGTTGACCAGTGGTGGTCTATTGTTGAAATAGATAACAAACGACAGCCCAAATGTCCGACCCCGCAAAACAAACTACGGTGGGTATTTGGATAACTTATAAGTTTATTACCAGGACAGTGCAATAAAACGACATAAAGGCCCATAAATTGCGTGCTTCGCGTGTGCGTCCAAATGGGTCGAAATGGGCTTGGGATAGTTGATTTGTGCGGACAGTCGAGGAGTTAAATGCTTGGTGATGGATTAGTTTTTTGTTTACGATCTACGATCAATGCAGCATGCAGCAGGATTGTAACCGAGCTCGCAGTGCGTTTTATGCTGTCTGCCGGGATGCATTTGTCGGTGGTCGTTACGAACCAACCAACACCAGCCACCCGATCGGTGCCTGTGTAAAGTGTCGGTCAATTAACATAACTTTGCATACATTCGACACGTGAGTCGTTTGTTGCAAAGTTGCTCATGAAAATTATGTTCCCGAATTCCGGGGTTCTCGGAGCTGCAGCTTAGGGTGACGCTTTTTTCGGTGTTTGGGCGTGTGTGTGTGTATGTGGGGCATGCGGCAAAGAACATGTACCAACAGTTACGCATCTAATGGTGAGAGGATCTGACAAAAAAAAAACCGGGCACCCATTGGTTACAATTTGTGAGTGTTCGGTGCGTTGCTGGTGTAGCTTAGGGGACCCGCCGTCTGGAATTGTTGTTTTCCGAAATTACCTCGTTTTTCGTCGAATCACATACGCTGCAGATGCGCAGAATGCTGACCGTGGCGATGCAGATCCAGGACAGGGTGCTTAGGACTTCCCAGAAAAGTGGCCTCAAAGTTTCAAACGTTGCATGGCGTCCGAGCAGCAGCATCCTGTTGAGGCCGTCCGGGATGCCGGTTGCCAGGAAACAGATAATATTTAAGAGTCACATGGTTCAGTTGATTTGTGGCCCCAATTAACTGCAGTTTTCGAATAAACGGAATCAAAGTTTGGTTTAATAAGGCTCATGTTAACTGTTGAAGATTGCGCAAGTCACGTTGGTTGCCCTGCTGTCGTGTTCGATTTAATTTTGCAACCAATCTGTGTGGCCATTTGAATGACCATAAAATTAAAACATTTATCCCTCGCGGATCTTCCACAATGGAACGACGAGTGATGGAATTGATTAATTTCAGGACCCAACCAATTTAGGAGCTGCCACAGGCTGCTCCCGGGAACCGGTTCCGGCCAGCCGTTAATTTTTTAGCATTGAAATTATTATTCGCATCGAAAGTAAAAAGAGAACCGGGAGTAGCGAGAGGGAGAGCAAGAGAACGCGAAATCATTTCGCCCATTAAAATATTCACGCTTAAGCAAAGCATATTGAGGCGTAGCCGGGTGCCGCTCAATCGCTCTCGCATCATTCGCGGCGCGGCCGTATTTATGTTCGACCACCACGCCATTGTTCCAATCATCAGCATGCATCAGAAATTGAAGCCGTCGTCGCCGGTCGCCGATCAACAGCTCGCTCACGGGAGGGGCCCCAAAATACTGCATCGCGGCAGCCACCCGCGGCTTACCTCAGCAGCTTCATGGTGCAGTGGTAGAGCAGCGTCGTTAGCGTAACGAATAGCGTCATCAGAATGAAAATCAACTGCGCCCCGTACGCCTGATTAATATTCAGCGATAATAAATGCAAATGTGTGTATAAATTTTTAATGTCATTAATTATTTTCATTCTGATGCGATCGCAGGCTTTCGATTGTGAATTCATCAAGCTGGCCACCAGTAGCGGAAATTGGCGCGCGACCAGACGGTCTCCTTTATCTCCCGGCGCGACTGCCTCGGCCGCGGCCACGGCGCGCGCCTTTCTCGGGCGGACCAGTGGAGGCGCCTGGTTGACCGTAATTATTTTATGCTTCAGCCGCTTGATTTGGTGCCACCGCCGACGATCGCCGATGCCGCCGCGGGGGATTGATGGGTCGCTCGCCGGTTCACCAGAGCTGTCAGAACTGGTTGGCTGTCTGCGTTTGACAGCGGGATTCGTATTAATCCTTGGTTCGTCGGTCGACACCCGAAAGCACGACACCGACGACGACGACGACGACGACGACGATGGCGTTATATCGCCGAACAGCGACTCACTGATCGACGGGAGCCGTAATTCGACCAGCGGCCAATCCGTGTAGCAGTGTTTTCCGGTGTGATTTTGGCCGGTCCGAACTTGAGCCGCATACCGGGCGTTCGCCTGCTCGCGACCATAATCGTCCAGCTCAACCAGAAGGCGGCTGATCAGGGCGAGACGAGTTTTAATTAGCTGCACGAGCGCTACGTACTGGATCTGGACCGTCGTGCTCGTCAGCATCGTAGTGAGGCACTGGAAGATGCAGTATTCCGAGGCGGGCTTAAAGTCACTAATGTACATGACGCAGTTGTACCACTCGCACAGGCCAATCGCCAGAAAGATGAGCGCAATGTGCAAACAGACGAATCTGTGAAAGAAGAAATCGAAAACCGAAATTTCGGCTAAGAAATAATTATAAACGAAATGGCCTGATGGGCCGACCAATTTTGTATCTTTCCTTGGTGTTCCTAAACAAGAATATTTTACTTTAAACTCGCCACAATAAAACTATTAACTCGCCTTTCCTAACGAGAATAGGTTTCCAGGATTTGCTCTGACTTCTTGACCCATTTATGTATTTTTAAATTGAATTAAAATCTTTTGGTTACTCATAAATCATAATCATCTTGCTTACCTACACCAGGCGCCGTGATCGGGAGCAATCGATAGGCGATCGTGGAACTGCTCATCAATACACAGGACAGCACGCATAATGTCGACGACGGTACGTCGGCGTATGAAGGCCACCGCATGAAGCAACCAGAAGAGCACCAATCCACTGTAGCGGTTGTAGACATCGATCACAACGGACACGAAATTCACTTCTCCACGAGCGGTCGTTTCGGGTGACTCTGTTGCCACCCCACCGCCTTTCGGCTGCCCATAAGAGTCCGCGTAGTTGGTGTACAGATGAAATGTGCTGTACAGCATCAGCACCGCGAGGGAGTGGAAAACGCACCAGCGGGACGTGCGGAAGGCCGATTGTCGTGCCTGGGGATGGTTCTTCCACTGCACTGTAAAACACCAGAGTGCGAATACTTTCGAAAGAAAGTACAGTGGACGAACACAGCGCACGAAAGATTCCCGAGAGTGGTCTTCCAACTTCGGCGGCAATGGTAATGGTGGTGGGGGTTGTTGGGTTCGAATATGCGGTTGGTCGACCGGCAGCGGTTCCTGGGCCATTCCTGCACACTTACAGACACTTCAGCAAAATGCAGGAAAATTACGATCTGGTCAGATTTCGTATTGGTGCGTTTGAAAATGCTTGTAATAGTTAAACACGGCACCTTGTGGTAGAAATCCCACAAAATTCAGTCTTCACAAGACAATTGTAATCGAATCGACGACCACTCAGTAACTGGCAACCAATTCGGCAAAGGGTCGGAGCACTACATTGAGGAACGTCGTTGGACATAATCGGTACTAATGCATGCATTACGTTAATCAAAATCGTGTAAATTATTAAGTAAAATCACAGTGAAAGGTTTAGCTCATTAGGTTATTGTTATGATTGGATTGGTTTGTTCTTCGTTGTTGTTTTCTGATGACTTCTTGAAACTGCTTTCTTTCAAGGAATGGAACAAAATGTTAAATAAAGATAGAATCCAAGCGTTGATAATCACTCCACGAGTTGGACCATTGCTGCTGATATGAATTACCGCCTCACATGGGCCACGTACAATCAAGTGTTTGCTTCGTGCACTAGCGCCTCCCCCGCAAGCATTGATAATATGTTGGTTTTGCGTTGGTCAAGATATTAATGTGCACGCTGCTGATGGCTTTTCGTTCGTGCAACTGAAACAAACGATCCCGCCATTGGTTATAAAACGCTCAGTCATACACAAATATTGAAACTATAAATGCATTCAACACCCTTGCCTTCCTCTTTAAACTAAGGGCAGCGTACCGAGGAGTTGGCAAGCTCAGCACGCTGCTCAGTTTGTTTACGAGGTGTGTTCAAAAAAGTTCTGACAATTTTGTATTTACGCGGGCTACGCATTCGATTTTTGTAGCGTTATGTTGCTACTCTTGTCACTATTTTATGGTGACCAATTCGGCCATTTTGAGTAATCAGTCAATTTTTGACAGCTGTTTTGCTTGGACGTGATTTGGCTCATCTTCGGTTTTTGTCTATTCAAAAATATGGATGGCAAGGAATCTGTATCAAATTTTATGTGAAAAACAAATTTAAAAGCGCGGACGCATTCGAAATATTGACTGTGGCTTATGGTGAATCTATTATGACCCAAAGCAACGTTTATCGGTGGTTCAAAATCTTCTCAGAGGGCCGAGAAGATGTGAACGATGAGAAGCAAGGTTCGGTCGAATGTGAAGGTTTTGCTTACAGTTTTATTCGATCGCAGGGTCGTGGTGCATCATGAGTTATTGCCAAAGGGTAGAACGGTCAATAATGAATACTAGATGCAAGTTATGCCCAGTAGGAAAACAAAAATTGGCTTTTGCGTCCCTGCTCACACATCGTGGTTTCTGCGTGAATTTTTGGCCAAGTAATGATGCCACAACCATCGTATTCCGTAGATCTGGCCTCATGTGACTATTTCCAGTTTCCAAAACTCAAATTACCACTTCGTGGTCAATTACTTTTGGAATAGACCAAAATAGCCGGTGAGCCAAAACACGTCCAAGCCCGTCCAGCTGTCAAAAATTGACTGATTACTCAAAATGGCCGAGCTTGTCACCTTAGGTGAGTGACATGAGTAGCAACCTAACGCCACAAAAAATCGAACACACGGAGCCCGCGTAAATACAAAATTATCAGAAGTTTTTGAACACACCTCGAATTTCACGCCCCTGAGGCAATGAAACACCCAGTGTGGCTGGCAATGCCACCAGATCAGTATAACAGGATCTGCAGAACCAAATCACAAATGTGGCAAAGACGGACGGAAACAAAATATCAGTTGCCTTATCTCCACCCGAAGTACGTGACAACACAGCGCACAGCTGCTCAAGAAGCTGCGAAGTTGAAAAAAGGGCCAAGCGATCAGATGCCGGCCGCAGTCTGATCGCGGAGTTGACATAGGTTGGTGGCAAGTAAGTCTCGTCTTCGGCAGCATGGGTTTTGTTCGGCAGGCTGTTTCCATGGCGATTTTGTGAGTAACGTGCGCGCTGTCTGTTGTAATGGAGTGTAATATTGTTGCTATTTCAAAGGTTTGCAGCCACCGGCATGGCGAAGGCAGCAGGGTTCACTTGTGAAGCGGTACGGTACGATTCGTATAGCGCCATCTTTCGCAATGTGGTCATCCAGCCAATGGTGGACTTTTGGTTTAGTTGCGACTCAGGCTACTATACCAAGACTAAAATGACCTTCCTTAACTCGTCGATGGAGGAGCTTCCGAAAAAACTGTTCGATTCGTTCAGCACGCTACAGAACGTGTCGCTGGTCGACTGCAACATCAAGCACATCGAGCGCTACAGCCTCGATCGGGCCGGTTCGTTGCGATCACTGGACCTGTCCCAGAACCAAATTGGCGAGCTGAAAGGTTTCGTGTTTGTCGGTGCGTCTAATCTAATGACGCTTAACCTCACGCTCAACAACATCAGTCACATCGAGAGCACGGCGTTCCACTCGCTGAGTGCGCTGCAGCTTCTGTTCTTGGACCGAAACAAATTGGGCACCCTGAATGCCGGCGTTTTTTCGCCACTGGTCGCCCTGCGAGGCATCTATCTGAATGGCAACGAGCTTGAAGTGTTGGACGGTGGCCTGTTTGGCAGTAACTCGAAGCTGGAGGTCATTCTGGTGCAAAACAATCGCCTCCGTGTAGTGGACGAGCATGCGTTTACGGTTTCGTCCGGTGCCACAGTCAGCCGCAGCCTAATTTCGCTGCAAAACAACAGCATCGTCCGGTTGGACCTACAGCATGTCGCTGCGCAGAAGGTGATCCTCAGCGACAACCTGCTGCAGGAGATTTACATATCGGCGCACATCCTGACACTACTGGCGAACAACAACCAGATCAGCAACGTTACCAGCGACACTTCGGTAGCCGAGATGAAGCTGCAGGTGTTGGGCCTGCGGAACAACTCCATCACCTCGCTGGACAGCGTCGGCAGGCTAAGTTCGCTGTCCACGCTCGACTTATCGTACAACAACGTTGGTGCGTTACGATTAGACAGTTTCGGGTTGCTGAAGAAGCTGAAGGTGCTCAGCTTGGAGCGCACGTCGATCTCGAACCTGCAGCACGGCACGTTCGCCCAGCAGGAGGCTCTCGAGTGGCTCGATCTCTCGTACAACAACCTGGACAGCCTCGATATGGACATTCTGACGTCGTCGACACAGCTGCAGACGCTCTACATCGACGGCAACCGGTTGAGGTCTATCCAGCACGAAGAGATGAAGAAGAACTTTCCCAAGCTGACCCTGCTCGGCCTTACGGACAACCGCTGGAACTGCACCTACCTCACAAAGCTGGTGCGCTATTGCAACGGCAACTCGATTGTGGTGGCCAAAACATCGGAGGCCTTGCGCAACCAGACCAATGTGAAGGGAATCTACTGTTACGACGATAAGAATCCGATTCGGGACTGGAACACGACCGTGCAGCACCTGGTCAATGGGACGGCGCAGGCCGGCGACGGTGCCCTGGAGGCGTTGCTGAAGAGTGTGATGGAGGACGTGCGACGCTACAGCGAGGACCAGTCGGACACGGCCAACAAAACCGTCAAGCTGGAGGGCGCCCTATACGACCTGACCAAGCAGCAGTTGGCCCTCCAGCGGGACATCCTTGCGGTGCGCCAGTCGGTATCCGACGTGTGGTTGTTTCTGCTGACAAACCGAACCACCAACGACACCACGTTCAGCAACGACGAGATCCGCCGGCTGGTTGAGGGTATCAACAATGTGACGCTCGAGAAGCAGGAACTTAGTGTGAAACGGATGCAGTTGGAGCTGTACCAGCAGTCGTTCAAGGTGGACAAGGCACTGGAGAGTGCCGGCGAGAACGCCGACCGGCTGACGGCACTGGCGAAACGTGTCGAGCAGTGGGTCGCGGGGTTGGTGGGCTCCGGCGGAAGCAGCTTCCTTGGGCAGCTTGGGGCAGCCCGGCGTGACGCTGATAGTGCAGGGACAGGTGCCGGGGATCACCGGGACACGGCGCTGATTGTCGCCGTGCTGGTGTTGGTGTGCCTCATGATGGGCGTACTTCTGTTTGCGGTCTACAGAAGCAACCGGCGGTCGTACAACGTCGAACGCCGCCGATATCCGAACCGAGACAGCAGCCTGACGACGATCGTTGATAATGAAATGTAACGTGAAATGGGTGCCTTGTAATAGCGATAAAGAGCTCATATGTGCACAAGTGTGTTAACATAAAACTGCGCTTTTATTTTATGGCTAATGTTCATCATACTCGTATCTCAGTTGAAAGAATTAAATAATACTTTTCTTCTACAATGGCGTTACTTGGTTTGGAGTAATGCTAAACAAGGCTGTGCGGGAAACTGAATTGATTTTTCAATTGTTCAAACTAAAGAACATACTATACCAACAGACCCGGTGAGCTGTGTTATTATTATTATGTAGGGTAGACCATTAGGTGTTTGAATTTTTAACTACCGATTACTTGTGTCGCGAATGAAATGTTTATTCGAGCTTTACTCAAAATGGTTTTAGAAAATTCGCTCCTCTAAGATATTTCCTTGTGAGCTGTTGCCGTTCTGTCGCGTACTGGCTTCTTGCCGCCAGAATCGCTCAGTTCATTCTCCCGATCGTGGACTTCGGCCGATGCCGATCTTGTTCCCCGATCGTGTAGAACGCTCGATCCAGGTGTGTTTATCATGCGTACTCCACACCCTGCAGGCAGCACCCTCTGCAGTGCAGTGCCGCTCACTGGCGTCACTTGTCAGTGACAACTTAACTTTTAAAACGCAAACTTCATTCTGAAAATCGGGACATTTAGTAAAAACTGTGACGTTTTGGAAACGGGACGCGCTTAAAGAAAATGGGGAACCTTTAAAAACTTATTACCAAAGTCCAAGTCACGGAAAACCCACACGTCGTGCAAGAGGAGTCAATGCACCTACAACGAGTGACTGTTTGGTACGTATTTTGGTCTGACGGCATCATCGGCCTATTTTTCTTCGAAAATAAAGAAGGAGCCGCCGCAACCGTCGATGGCATACGCTACCGAGAAATGTTGGCTGATTGATTCTTCCGTGAAATTGAAGCTGAAAACCAACAGGACGGCACTACGCACTGCACTGCTTTACTTGGAAACCAACGGATCGGAACAGCGTAGATCTACGATGATCTACGGACGAAGCACAATCCAATGAGCCTCGCTCTATCGCCAAAATCATGAGTCAAATCACACGTAGGTAACAACAAACCGTAACCTTCTCCCTCATATGAATAAGAAGGTACTTTAAAAAGGAGTACCGAAATTAAACATTCATATGGAAAAAAACACCTAGGTCCTCTCTGTTGGAACATAAATTCCCGAAGGACTGCGAAACTCCTCTCTGTTTCGCTATTGTTTTATACCATTACATGCTCGACTGGTTCTTACACTTCTACGCCCGGGGGTTGCGTTAAATTTCCACAGCAACCTCCCCGTGCACCGTGGGCTGAAACTTCGCCCGGTCAAATTTTCGGGATAAATAGCGGTTTTGCTAATCCAAAACTCAAACTCCCGGCTGCCTGGCGAGCGCGGTAATTATCATAGGTGTTTTATTAAATTATGGCTCGGAACTCGTAATTATATATCACCATCGGCTCCGTCCGGGGAGGCGTGTATCAGGCGGAAAGTTTTTCGCACCTCAGGGACCCCTCAGGGCGGCCCGACGGGAGGTTTGCGTGTCGAGTTCGTGCAAGATGCGGGAATGAAAATGTTATAAAGTTCTAATTAATTTCATCACTGGCCGCCGACACGAGCAGTTTGCCGTGGCGCTCAGCACATCCGCCATAGTTGGGGTTGTTTTAATGTTCCATTTTACTTTCAAATTAGACGAATGGGTTCCGGTGCAACAGCATGCACGCGGATATTGATATGCACTTTATGTTGGTGTAACTTCCGCCAAAAGAAAAACGTAATACCGAAGCCGGAACACTTCGCGGTAGGTTCATCGTTTAGTTGCACACTGCTGAGCTGGCAAAGCATGGGCATGGACTCTTGGCGCATTGAGGGTATTTTATGAACTGGCTTTCGCGGAAAATTATGAAGGGAAAGTTTTAAGCATACATCATGCAACACTTGAAGGTTATCACGATTATCCATGACTAGATCGATAACCAAACAAGTAATTAGAAAAGTTGTTTGTACGTCTTCGTAGGAAACAGGAAACTAAACACTATTTCACTAAACAGGAAAGAGTGCAAGCTGGGATATAACACAAAGGTTCAGGCGTATAAGGCTGCTTGTGAACATTTTACCCGGTATCGTAAACAAGAATAGTAAACACAAAAACTCCGATATTAGCGGCAAAGAAAAACAGATTACATCTGCCTCAAATGGCCTTTCGGGATGCGGCAACGCCATTAGTTACACTCACACTGGGAAACAACAAAAAATCGATGAAAACCAATCCGTTGATGGCATCGCAGGTTATGGTAAGTCCTGTTTCTGATTTACATGTACACTGGACAGCGAAAGAATTCGAGCAGAACACGGACCCATATCTCCGTACATTACTTAAATAAAAAGTGAAGAAATCATGTAAACAAGATACATACGATACTCCTCCGACTTTCAGCAAGCAAACCAATGTTTCAAACGGTTGTTTGTGTACAATAGACAGTAGGGTCGCTCCACTACTTTTGACGCCCGCTGTATTTCGCTGCACCGTCCGGCATGGAAAGCTATAAATTTCACTCCACTCAAGTGCTGACGGGCAAAAAATGGGTTTCACTTTCTTTACGTTACTACCGGCTGGCGGGACGTTGAGCGGCGAATTTACCTTGCTTACGAATGCGTTTGATTTTTTGTTTTGCTTTTGTGGAAGAAAAAATCGCTTATCGATAGGTAACTGTGTTCGTAAGCCAAAAAGCCCACCATAAGGACCCATATGTTTCTGGTTTTGCATCCAGTGAAGACAGGATTATGACCAATATTCCGACGAAAGGTGCCTAGTGGTGCACCTCAGCGTGCGAGCGTGTAACCCGTTTCTTCGAACCAGATTATAGCCCCTTTTGGACTTCTACGAAATTGAATGTGCTGCATGCGTTCCCTGTGAATCTAAGGTATTCTGAAAAATCCCGTCCTACGACGCTGCCCACGGACATTGTGTTGTAGTGAGCACTCTAGTTTCAGGGCATAGGGAAGCGGACGATGGTTTTGAAATCAATTATGAGGCACTTCTTCGGAACTATGCAGTGGTTCGAAAGTTAGCTAGTTACGAGTATGGGCATCGTTCGGGGAATCTCTAGCGCCGTTGAAAGGATTACAGCTTCCACCTGGCCTGGTAGGATACGTTATGGCAGAAGGAAGTCATCCTGAGCGTTCAATGTCGAACACTTTACGAGACGAACTCGAGCCGCTTTGTTATTTTAGACTCAAGGCACTGTGCAGCGCTGTGCAGCATTCCAGACGCATAAGTTTCAAATTATAGCGCAGCTGACTATACATCCCTTAAGAATAGGCTGCTTCCAGGCTCGGATTCATCCACCCATTTAAATTCCTAGTTGTACTTGAAGGGGAAATGATTAAAATAGTTGGTTACGCATCGTGTTTTGGTGAAACAAGTCAAGCAGCAATATTATATTCCACCAAAAGTTTTGCTCCATCCATTATGACAGAAGGATTTAGTCGCGTCCTCGTCAAATGTCAGCTTATTCCGGGCTACTAATGGTACGTTGCAACTTATGCTTTCGTTGTTTTCCTTTCGGCGCGGAAAGAGAAATCTAAAATTATGAAGAAGTGTGGCAATGCCCTAAATCTAGAGTATTGATGTTTAGTACAACTTAGAATGGGCCATCAGTACTCAAATGGAACTCAGTTTGCCTGTGTTTTCCGTGTTTCCGTGTTGTTTTTCGTTTTCGCAATGTTCGATTCAAGGAGCTATCGGAGCATGAATTGCTAAGCAGTGGTAACTCACTCGAGTTCTCTTAAGAACTCAGCAATATTATTACGAATCCTGCTGCTAAATAGTTAACCGTGTGGTCATTGATTATGTATTTTACGACGAAGTTTAGTAAACATAGGAAAAGGGGACTAACAGCTGCGATTTGTACACAGGGCGCGATAATCTGTAACATGACGGTTCTGTGAAGGGCAATCCGAAAGCTTTGCAATGTGCAGAGGTACAAGTGATAAAGCGATTAACAGCTCTTCCGTAGCTCTTCCGTTTCATTTATGCTTTGTCCATTGCTGAACGGCAAATCAGGAAAGGTTTCAACTAAGGACGTTGAAAAACTAAATACCATCGGTGGTCGTAGTGGTAGAGTTATGGTGGGATCATCATTAGAGGCATTTGATACTCACTCACTGCAAGTGCTTCAATTTCTGTGGACAGTGGACACAAACAGCGTGCTCATAAATTTTCACCACCCCCAACAAAAGGTTTCCGGTTGCAGTGCTCCCACAGCAGCGGGCCACAAGCTACATATTGCGTGCGGAAATGCGTGGACATCAGCAAGGTAGAATATCGATCCTGTGAAAGTTGATACCTCGACTGCTCGAACCGTTTTCAGTTTGGTAATGCTGCCTGAATGAGGGCTTTTGCTCGCCGTATCTTAAACATGCCAGATTCGTTATAAAAATAAGAGTTTAAATTCGTTGAGGCTTTCTCCAGTCAGCCGTAAAAGATAGCACTGACAGAGAAATAGATACCTTTTGCTGTTAATTGATCGCATGATATGTAAAGTAGAAAAAAGCGCCTAAATTTCAAAGGGGTGTGCAGACAATAAAGATTATCCGAAGGGCTTTTGCAGGCGTTTGAAGATAACGAAGTTGTCTAATCACTTAATCATTTGGCAAGCTTGGTGTGCTCTGAATGATAGCTCCGAGGTGAAGGCGAATAAGATCAACAATAAGCTCTTCATTCAAATTGAGAAACTTCTGTCTCGTTATCGGAATGCTGCTGAACGGGGTTAAAGAATGGGGTCTGAACTTTTAAACTCTCAACCTAAAGATATAAAACGTCTTAGAGATTAGTAGCTGGTTAAGCTATGAGCAAGGCAGCCATTTGAATCAATTTTTCATAAGCCTCGAATGTTCATAATATTTTAATGCTTAGAAAACTGTAGAATTTGTACTTAACTTTGCAAAGCAGGGCTGTGTTTGAAGCCATTCCAATTATTTTATTTAAAAAATATTCAATGCTATGCATTCAAAATGGATGTTGACATGCCATCGCCAGGCCAGGTTCAACTAGCCCGACGTTGAACAATTCGCAATGACCGACGTTTTTTATTTTTGGACAAAATCTATTTTTGCATTACCGAGAGGAACTTTCAATTTCCGGTGGAAAATCTGATTATTTGATTGATTTAATGGAAAAGAGGACCCTTTTAGCGCCAGCACTGCATCAGATTATTGATACAATCTCCAACGTAATACATTTTCCAGAACGAAAAAAAGGGTAACTTTGGCACGGTTTCCCGACAGCCAAGGAAGCCAAGCAACCGACCGCACGGAAGCGGATATTAACCAGCGTAACGGATTTAAAGCCAATGAATTGAAATTCGATTCCAATTATTGTGTGGTGTCCTTTTTTCACGGCCTCATGCATTTCTTTCTTTTTGCCGTTATAAATGCATTCGTTTGCACCTTGATTTGCACGTTTATCAATATTTTTTTAATACACTTGACTTTTTGATAAATTCTACGTACCGTAGAAAGGCCGATATGGAGTAAGTCAGCGAAATTGCCATGCGCATAGCCATTCGAAGCAAAAAACGGGGACAGTTTGAAGTACATTTCTGTTGGTGACGGGAGGTTTTTGCCACCGCCTCTCTGTCACACTCTCTTTGGCAACACGGGTTGAACGTGGAGCCGTGTTGACACGAAGATTGACGTCAGTGCCAAGGGGAACGAGTGTTTGAACAACCGCCCAAATACGGGCATGGCAAGAACACAACAAAATGCCGGCTAGGGAATCTATTGCTTGTTTCCTGTCCTGTGTGAGCCGAGTAGAATCCACATTTCCGGTGTCTACCGGCATTAATCCACCGTACGGTTCGCAAGTTTGCACAACTTGAGGGAACAGTTCGATAGCCGGGTCCGGAATATCGCCGCAAAAGATGGACTTTTGTCGGACTACCTGAAGCCAGGTCACAGCCGGAAGCGGCAGTAGGCTATCAATTGTGGTTGCCGCTCAATCATATTTATTCTCGGCCTCGTGCCACTTTTCGTAGCAACTTCCGGCGGCACGGGATGCGAAATGCGAAAGGAAGTGAACGTAGCCTTCGGGGACCGTAGAACGCCGGTTGGCTCCAATTGTAAGAACCCGTTACCCGTTCAATTTTATGACCACCGGAAGCGAGGCCACCATATTGCGAAGCTAACGAGAAAAGCTAACTAACAGTACTGTAGCAACCGACGCTAAACTAGGGGTTGACCAAAAGGACCGGAATAGAACCGATATCTGTGTCTGATGATGCGGATACCGTAAGACTTGCCTTGTCGAGATGTTTGGAGCTTCCGAACTAAGGCAAATATTTCGAAAGTAAAGCCACTTCACGCTCTCGGCTTTGAATTCCTGGTTTTGTTATCTTAGAAACGGTTCGCCCATTTTCGAGTAGTATTTTTATGTGCAGCCACTCCGGGCCCGGGGCTGGGCTTCGCATACCGAGACCTGGTGACTCAGTCGTAAACATCCTTTCACCGGTAAGCGCCCGTTTGAGGGCCGGAACCATAAAACTGCACGAACTGGACGACGAAGTGGAGCCTTTTCAGGTCGTTCATAAAATAAGCATCTTCAATGGCGACGTGCCATCCAACAACGACCTAATGTGGTGCTTTTCGCACCTTTCTTTCACTAACGGCGTTTCCATCGGCATTTTCCGGAAACCACTTCAACGTTTGGCCCGAACTCGCACCTTAAAGTCATGCCGGAGCAGCAGCCTCGCAGAATTTGGACCAAGAAGTTCAGCAAAATTGGTTTTAATTGTCGCGTTTTTCGGTTAAAGCTTTTGTGTGTGCCATTGCATCTACTGTAGCATTTATTTGTAGCTTTAGCAAACGTTTTTGCGAAATTTGTACACTTGGTTTGTTCTTCTTTTATTGGTTTGTTCTTCTATAATTATTCAGTTTTGACTGCGGCTATGCTGATGGCCATGTTCACCTGCGTCACCAATTTTGCTTCACCATGGTCTTCACGTCGTTCGAGCCTGCGAATTTGATGAAAGTCTTTAGCACCGGATAGCGAACGGTCGGCAAACTAGAACCGGGCGCCGAATCCGTGATACTTCATCACAAAGTTTGCCAACCTCATTACAAGGTTACGATAGTTGAGAAACTTGTAATTGGATCCATAAATTTCATCGAAACCATATCTGAAACACACCGAATGGGTTCCATCTTCCTCAGCCACACCAGAAGTGACTGATAGTCCCAGCGCTGTGTTCGTGGTGCATGCTGCATGATGATACATTATTAGGCACCGTAATGCAAAGCACCCGAACCAGGTCAATCTCCTGGACGTACCTACGGATACCGTCCCGGTGCCCTGACCGATTAATATGCCATATTTGCTGCTAATATATGAACCGAACAAATTTATGACACCCTAGCCCAATGTCAACCGGGTCTTTACAAACCGTTTTCATATTTCATATTAGCAAAATTGTTTCGCGAACCGAGACGTCGGTGAACTTTAGTGCATTGCGATTCAATTCTGGTGTAACATGTAATTCAACACGGTTTGGGGTTTTCTCTATGCCCAGCGATATCAGAGCACCAGCTAAAGCTTACAGGGTAACTTATCTGAGCATTTAAGAAATAATGCTTCTATATTAACTCTTTTCAGAGTCCTTCAATTAATAAGCACAAACAATAATGTTAAACTGTTGAACAATAATTTAAATGTTAAACTGTTGTTTGCAGTTTTTTTGCAAAATGGTGAAAGCTATTTTGAAAAAAAAATCCGCGATATTGATCTGCCATGCAGTTTGTGTCCGGTGTAAACGCCCGCTTTACATCAGATATTAACTAAACTAAGTTATGCGCCATCATAATTAGCTGCAGTAATCGTACAACGTCCAGTTGCCCTAAATATCAATCATCATCATCACCACCACCACCAGTAACCCTGTTTCCGGATCATTTTCTTCCGTTTGGAAATATGGTACAAGGTTGAGGGTTGTTGTTCTTTTCTTTCTCACAAACATTTGCTCTATTCTAACGAATACGCTTCATCGATGCTGCTGGAAGGGTAGACTTCGGAGTCGATCTTTCATTAAATCCGGCCGCACGACCCTCAGAGACGTCGTAGAATCTTCTGAAAGTATCGATCGGATTGGACCCGATTTTCTGAAACTGATTGGATAAACCATTAGCACCAGTCAAACGCGTTTCCTGAAGAGAAAATTTCTCACAAAACTGTCGTGTCATGGGGCTGCGATGCTGCTGGGTAGTTCGTTCACCAGGACACCACTCTTGGGTGGGCTGAATTCGTCAAATTAACATAGGGCATTCGATGGGGCGTTGGATCAACACCAACCCCGGAAGTGGGCACCAGTGATCGAGCTTATTTCCAATGTAACGTTGATCGAATTTCGGTGTAATAATTTGTCCCCAATCAGGACGGAGTGTAATAAATCACCAATTTTGGCGCCACAGGGGGAGCCAGAAACGCGACTCTTCTTGTTTCCTATTACTGTAGTTAAGAATTAGTTCACAACACCATCAATGCCAAAGTTTATTAGTTTATTTGTATCAAGCTTCTAGTTTGAGAATACTCTGCTTTGAAGTGGAAGTTTACCAGATTGATTTGCAAAGTTGATTGGTTCACATTCACTGTCTCCGTTTCCTAAGCGTGAGATTGTTTCTTCGTCACGGACTGCCTCAGCACTCTGTATCGTTAATTACCGATGTCCCATTTATCACAGACTCAAACGTATTTTGATTGATGGTACGATGGCTAGCAATTTTGCGTCCCGTTGAGTGAACAATTATTCTTGTACTCATAAACAACCGAAGCCGTCTGACGTCTCAATAAATCTGTAGAGTATTTCGGTTCGGGAGTTGCTTCAGGCCGAAGGACGAGTTATCGGGCAAGAAACCCTTAACTTGGGCCAATTTTTATTTCAATTGTCTTATAAGGCTTGCTTGGAAAAATAATAAAATTTCACAATATTTACGAATCCTGTTGTAACGCACCTTTCAATAAGTTGGTTTTATTGCTCGTGTTCAAGTTTTTTGCTACAATAATTAAGACGTCTTTTATCTGATGAGTGTAGTTGTAATAGCGTCAATACGATATTAGGTTTTCGAAACTGCCAATAAAATCAATTCTGACAATGATTGCCAATCAACTGTCAATTTAATTCAGCTAAACAATCAAACTTTCTTCACAAATTCGGATACTACAGAAGATTTTCAACTTTTGTAATATCCGAATTGGTGAAGAAAGTTGGACTGCTTAGCTGAATGGAAAGATCTATCACCATCTTTGGAAACCTTCTCCGTCGGATTTATTGGTCCACTTTTCACGCCTTCCATTGAAGGGTTCTTTGGCAATGAACTGTCAATAACCTACTTTAATAGCATCCCGTAAGTGGTGCTACAGAGGGTGGCAAGATTTCACAGAGACCCAAAGGGCAGTCAGGTAGACCCATGTATGGGATACCAATACCGATGTAGCGGATCAGCTAACAATACTTTCGGTGGACGATGATCCGGGTTGTGGTGCTTCGAATTTCAGGAGAAGGATGCTGGTGGCTGTGTGTCAAAAGCGCAGTCTTTTAACGCAGAACAGATAGCAAAGTGCCAGTTTGCTGTCAGTTAGTCCATTAGCCGGGCTATCGATGTGGGGCTCGAGCCTGCGTCGGTTGGCTGGCGAAATTGAAACTCCCATTCGCAGGGAAAAGGAATGGATTTTTTTTAATATGAAACAAAGCACCCACCAGTGTAAAATTTAAAACACGAGTGTTAGATTTCTTTTACATTTTTGAATGGTTTGTTATCTAAGCTTTTCGTCATATTAATAGCTGCTGCAAGATAAATAAAGAATGTTTCTTTCGTTTATTTCATATCTTTATATTGTTTTGTTCTAAAACTTTTGAGATGATTATTTATTTTTAATGAATATGTGCACGATGTAGCAAGATTATTAGTAATCTATTTCTCATCCCCGGGAGCAGGATCGACATCGCACCAAGATCGCACCCCTTTTTAGGAACACCCGTACTGATTGATAGTTATGATGTTGGCGGAACTGCTGCGAAGTGGTGATAACGGGATGGTTATTAATATAGCACATCAAAGAATGCCCACGAACAACACAACCCCTCGGCAGGACTATAACTATCGTCGGCTATGGGTGTTACTCAAAACATTCCAACGAGGACACCAACCACAATAACCTAAATTAATATACAGATTAAATTGGAGATGATGAAGCAACACTATCCGTATGGGGATGCGCAAATTTTCGCAAACCGTTGCACATTTTATGGATTTGTTTCGGCGATGTTGAGATCATCGGCAGATTTTGAACCATTTTGGCACCAATTAAACACTTCCAACACGTTAATTCTAGTGAAGCAAAGTGCCATAAAATTATATTTATTCCTACAGGGCCTGATGATGAACATGACAAGGATTTTTTTTTCTTTTACGTTGGTACATCTCATAAATAAAGTTGAACCATGTCATACTCACTCGGATGTGCCTAATCTAACTGAAGAATTGCGCTTTTTTAACTCGCTTCCTCCACCGGCTGCGGCAAGGCGAGAAAAGGTGTAGACATTCCGGCGTTATTTATGATGATTCTGTATTCATAGAGTTTATTTGGGGCCCGACACGTTTCTGAGCCCATTCGCCACAAAAGCCACCGCAGCCGTGTCAGTAAGCGGAATTGCTTCAAAGACAATTTTGCAGTCTTGTTTCTCTGCCAGCGAGCAAGCAATTTATGGCGCTGCTGAACTTCGCATGATGTATTATATTCAGCTCACTTTATTTCCATAATTTATTCCATATTGGCTTCACGGTGCATAAGCAAGGTGCATAGGCGTTGGAGCAACGCCACGCCGAAATGAGCGGCCGGTTGTCAGCGAACCAGCTTTCCGTGCGGCAGGACGATTCGTTGGCGCATCTTAAGCATATTTTCCATTTTCCAAAGGATCTCCTTTCGGCTTCGGCAGCGCACGGCGTCCGACAATGGCGAGCGTGGCTTATTCTGTTCAATTTTGTGGCACACGAAAAAGTTATTATAAATAGGCAACGAGTGATAATGTAGTCCCACTTCGCGTCTTCGTTTGGCCACTGATAGCTCTCGACAAGTGCCATTCAAAACACTGGTTTGGCGGTGTTCTTAATGCAAGGGTTTGAAAGAAAGAGTCTGTGCGAATATAGAATATCTGGCGAAAGTCCTTTTGCTAAGAACACTGTACAGTTTCGTACAAAAAGAAACACTGTACAGTTTCAGGTTATACAATCAGGTTCAGGAACAGAAATATAATAATGAGAGACACTAAAGCAAAAAACGGAGAGTTTTCTCTTTAAGTTATAAATAATCTTGTGTTAAAATATAAAAGGCAAATATGGGAAAAGGCCACAATTTTAACACTGACTGATCCCAAAATATCAATCATCACGACCTGACGACTCATTTGGGGTGTTAAATGGTTTAGCATCTATTGCATAACCACCGCACCGCAGGTGGTTAACGAACGCCGGAAGGTACCGAAGATCATTTACCGCTGCGACCGCTGTCAAGGAATCGATGACCCACAGCAACGGCCGACGGTGGTCCGTTTTGATGGATGACGGAAAGGACATCCGGCAGCAGTTCCGTACAAAGGTGGATTCCGTTTGCCCGAAGGTTTTCCGATTTTACCAACTGCCAACCTGTGGGGTGTCAGCTGGGGGCCTCATTCGAGAATGTGTTTATTTGGGCAAATATTTATTCGCTTCGCAGTGATAGAGCACCGGCCCTGGGGTGGAGCGAACCTAAGGACTGAAATCGTAAACCAATTGGACATATGTTGGGCTCGAAAAAAGGTTACGGCCCAAACGGGCTGTTACGTGTCTAGTTTCAAGTCGGATGACCGAGAAGCGATCGGGGACGTTCTTACGGTTCCGTAACTGCCGACGGACGGTTGCCGATGATAAATCAGGTCGTTTTCCAATCAATAGTCTTGAGTACGGGTTTGACGATGGCACGGCATGACCACCTGTGGGTTCACGTGACGGAGAGTGCAGTGATTCGTCACATTTTATTCAACTACGGAACACTTTGAGCCTTAATAGGGATATTCACCATCCAGGACATCTGTTGGTTGTTTGGTACATTCTGTTTATTTTCATTCCGAAAGCATAAAATCGAACGAAAACTCTTGATGCATTAACACCGCGTTTAGCTGCTCTCGTTGAACGACTGATCAAACTGTATCAATATGATAAGGTACGTGGTCGTTGCAGCAACTATCTAAAGAATGAATGAAAGCTGCCTGGGTTGGATGCCTTTTCATTTACGATTCACTAAATCTTACCGCAAAGAGTAGTGACAGGTCCACCACAAATAGTCCTGCACAGCTGCAGCTGAGTCTCTCGTTTATCATTCTTATTTGCTCATAGGAAACCTGCTCCGTTAGGAAAAATGAAGTGAAGCAGTTGTAAGGAAAGCCATATCTTTATAACACGCTGCTGCTCACCAGCCGGAAGTTGTCCGTTTGAGTTGAGCTATAAACAGCCGGGAGCTTCAATCGGTTGTTCGTTTCGCGTGCCTGAAAGTGACGAACGATTGCGGAGTGTAACGGAACTAACTGAGGTACGCCGAACACCTAACTTACCTCGTCTATCAGGATGTGGCTGAAGTAGCAAAACACGAACATTTCCAGCAAGAACCAACCTACCCAGAGCACGGTTTCAGCAAAGTCCTCCATGCTGTCACTGTGCGAAATGCTCGGATCATCGTCGTCGTATCTGCGCGGGGAGCGATTCGGGTGATTCGGAGGAAATACTTTGTCACTTTAAACAAAATAATTAAAACTCGACAACATCTCTGACACATTGCAATTGTGGGGCCAACAAAGATTGAAGGACTAATGAAACTTTTTAATGATGGCACGTTCTAATCCAATGTAATCCCAAGCTGAACGGAATATAATAAAAAGCATTAGCTTTGAACTGGAACAGGTAAACCGGGTGGGAGTGTAAAGTTGTCACTCTGGATGCGGAGAGAGTGCAGGAAAATCAGGCGGGACTGGCGTACCTACCGGACCACCATCATGCAGGCGTTGTAACCGAGCTCGACCAGCGTCACGAACTGGAACAGCAACAGGATGGCGTTCTGCACACCGAACGACTCGTTCAGCTGCTGGATGGCTTTCGTCAGCTGCACGTGGATGGCGGTGATCCTTCGCATTAACCCGAATGCCTGGCCATCACCTCGCAGCAGGTGTGGCTGCAGCCGAAGAAGCATCCGACTGAGCAGCGCAAACCGGTCCCGGATAAGGAGCGCGTAGGCCACGTACTGAAGCTCGCAAACAACGCACAGGGTTTGCGGCACGATGCAGAGCACCAGGCAGTACGACGAAAAGGGCGAGCCACTGTCGCGGATGTACATCAGACAGTTGGTCACCTCGAGCGCCGCTTTCACGCCAACGCCGGAGATAAGCATCACCAGAATGTTCCTGAAATCCGCACCGAAAAAGGAGTCAATCCAAGGCGGCAGGCGGCTCCGGTTCAGCTCTACTGCAATGCGGTGGTGGTGGTCGGACCTTAGCCAGGCAGCATTGTTTACCGAGCTCAACGGTGCCCCAGGTAGGCTCGCGAGCGTCCGCTCGTTGGCTTCGTCTATCCGGAGCAGGGTGCCGATGAGCCGGCCCAGGACCGGCTGACGGATGACCGACACAGTAACGAGAGCCAACACCAGCAGGCAGCCGACGTACTGATTCTTCAAATCAATCGCCACCCGGACCAGGTTGGTGTCAGTTAATTTGCTGGACTGACGCAGCGAGGACATGATGTGGTACGCGGAGTACCCGACGCTACAGCTGGCCGCATGCACGATTCCAATTATCGAAAACGTCAACACTCGACTCGTCGCCGGCTCGTCAGCGGAAGCGTGGCTCCGGTCCGGATGAAGAGCACGGCAGCTTCCATCCACGGATATGATCAGACCCTTCGCGCGATTAATTGGTGCATTGTTGAAGTTCCCCGGCGCTCCGCCCGGAGCTCTAGGCTTCGGTTTCGATTTTGACGGCCTGTAGTCGAACGCATTAAGGCAGCATACTTTCGACACCACATACAGCGGAAGCAACGCTGATTGCAAATCAATCTTCCCCCACGAATCGCGTCGGAGGCGCATTGCTAACGTTTGGCACACTCACGAACGGGCTTAGCTGCAGCTGCACCACCGAAGTACCGCGAACGAATGCACCAAGAACGGTCCCTAATAACCTGACACTGGAAGGCACGAAGGCTGTGTAACAGGGGCCAAAGGTTGCCCAAGTTCTGGGGCCATTTGTCAACGTTTGTCTCCCGATGATGACGACTGGAGCCGTTCCTTCGCATTGTTCGTTTGTCGCACCCGTTGCGGTGGTGGTGATTTGTAGAACACCAACCGGCCCGAAGGTGGAATGCAGGTCAATTAGTAAATTATAAAACTAGTGGCGGTGCAGCTCATTAATGCTGCACGAAAGGGGGTAGCTTTTATTTTAATTAAAATTAGACTGCTTATGTGTTACGCGGCGGAGCGGTCGTCAGTCGGGCTAGGTTCGTTAGGACAAAAGCACGTCATGCCGACGGTTGAATTATCGGAATCGAGATGGTAGTGCAAAAGATGCGGAAAGATTGCAAAATTATTAGGAAATGCTGATTAGTGAATTATTCCGAATCCATTAGACTCACGATCGTTGTGAAACTTTGCAAAGCTTTCCACAAAGCAATTTATATATTACATAATGCAACAAACGAGTCATTAGAACGTGACATTTCTCTTGCATGTGCCGACTTGCCGGAAGCCGACACAGAATTGATTTCTTGAATGTAGTTCTTACAGCATCAGAAATATTGAGATGCGACCCCCGAGTGTCTAGTGGGCCAGGCCGGCGTACAGTGGCAGACGAATGCGGCGTCCAACGTTAATCGAAACATTGATCAAAAAACTTTGGCAACGACTCAATTTGGCAAACATTTTTTTCTCCCCGCATATACTTTTCCTTTTTCGCATGATTAGCCTGTAATTGATTCATTTATCTGAACTCGGCGAGCGGAGCAATTTGATACCTGGTGCCGCGCCGAATATCGGTTCCGGGAAGTAAGCCCGTGAAATATCTGCCGAACATTCGACAACGATATAATGCGGCGACGAGGCGCGTGAAAAATGATTGGACATTAATCTTGTGGCGCAATAGCTGTTTTTCGGCTCTGCTCTGCTATATTTCATCACTAACAATAATAGACTTCGAACTTATCACAGCAGGCCGGCAGCCTGTGGCATAACGGCGAAAGTCACAGTCTGTGTGTTGGGTAAGCTACATAAAAATGGCGCACGCATTAAACGCTTTAACATTTTTTTACCAAACTAACCAAAACGGCAATTAGATAAGCAAAAATATATCATCAGAAGTGTATGATGAATCGAGAAATCAATAAAGAGCCAAAACCGTATGCATGTTTCGGTAAACGAAATCCGAAGTACAGCGCAGACGTATTTCCGACGATCTTATCACCAAACAACATCAGATCTGATCATCCCATCGCTGTCGCAGATGAAAGTGTTAAAGCTCGACAAGCATGAGAATCAATATATCCATGCGAATCCTCCCAGGATCCTCCACGAGATCCCGGCCCAGATTGGGTGAGTGCAGGTCAGTCAAAGTATCGATTTTACTCCTTTGGCCAGAAAGATTTACGATGCCAAACGGTAACCAATGCCGGGCCCGGCCCGGAGCGGGACGTGTTTACTGGTGGTGTTGCCGTTGCCGTCATCTTGAGCCGAGAACGAGTTGCTTGCAAAAGTTTATCAGTTCTCAGCATTGCTCAGAGCCCGTCCACCGTGTCGAAAGGACGAACATGTCGGTGGGGTCGAGAAGAAGAAGCCGAAGCCGGAGTCAAAGGGGACGGCGGAACGACAAGGCAAGGACACAAACACCCACCGAGTTCGGCTTCGGTTCGTGCGGAATAAGCTCTTTTCGTGTTCAAGTCGAGGTCAATAGTGTCACGTGTACCAATCAACCCCGCAGAACAATCTCGGGACGATACAAGGCGATCGAAAATCATTAAATATGCAAAGCAAGCATCAGCCTCCGCCCGAACAGATGATGGAGTGTTTTGGTTGTTTCGCTTTCTTGCCCCCGGGAGGCAGAGGCGGAATTTGGCGCTGTGCTCTGTGTACTAAACGTGGAAATCGACTTTAATTTGATTTTTCCCCAAAAGTTGTTCAACATAATTGATTTTGGTTTTTTTCTTCAAAGTAACATTAACACAACGTTCTATGTGGTTTGCTTATTTTTTAATTTTTCTACTGTAACTGTAACATACTGTAATTAAAAAAAAGGTAGATTGAGTGTTTTTTAATTGGAAATATTTGTTCTAAATTGGGGGAACCCTTTGTACTGTTTGAGAAACAACTATCTATCCATACTCAAGGATTCAGAGTGCTTGTAATTACCAGTAGTAATCTATTAAACCTAAAAAAATACACATTTGAAGATACCTATATGGCTGCGATCTGGATGTTACGAGTAAACTAGCCTTATTATCTCATTCTATCACAATTACACGGCTTAACCACAATTGCAAGCATGACGACCTCGGTGACCAGCAACTAAATGGACGAAAACTAATCCTCAAATGGCCCCGGGGTCATCAGGATCACCGCCTGTGAAGCTGTGGCTTGTTTGATAGGGTACAGATTAAAACCCTTTTTCCAAAAAGTGTCATCCAAAAACCACGAGAGGTCTGCGTCGAAAAGTATCACAACTCTGGCAGGGACCGAGTGGCAGTAAAAGTCCAACCAGCACAGCAAAGGTCTTATAGGGGGGCCAATTTCGTCGGTTTGCGCAGCGGTAAGCCTGCACTTTGTTTGCCAGTCTGTCTCTCTTTCTCTATCTCTCTGCACTATTTGTATAGACGAATAAAGATAATAAAATTTGGTCATCAAAATTTCCCTTCATCAAATTAATTTCGGTCAAAAGCCGCCGTTCTCCGCTCTTCGCGACGTCTTCTCACACTTTGCAACACACACACACAAGTTGAGGGTCTAGTAAATGGGCTCTTAGTTTTGGTGTTGGCGAGATGGATGGTGATTTAATTTTCCTTTTCTGCAACGCGCCGGCCGTGCCGGTTCAAATCGCAACCCTTTAAGTGCTCGGTTCCGTCAGCCCGGTTGCACAGGAAAACGGGAGGCCGTCATGTGCGCAGCGCACGGGACGGCGGGTGGATGGTGGACGGAAAATACGCCATTAACCCGGGCGGGATGTCTGGTGTTGGTCGGTCGCCTTTTTTACAACCTGCCCCCGAATGCCATCCGTACGAACATTTAAACGCGCATATGTTACTCATTTCATCAGGAACGGGCAGCGGCTGCATCCAGCATACCCCAGCATTTATGATCTAAATCTTTTTGCGCCCCTGCGCGATGTGGGATTTTCCCGACCCTCCCGGTTCCCGCCCCGGGTCGCCTCGTCCCGGGGCACCGCATTAACGGGTACCGGGCAGACACACGCACACACACACTGTGACGCAATAAAACACAGCGTTCCACTGAATCATGAACAATTCCCCCGTTCGGCGAAGGCTTTGATTCTGGCGAACAAAAAACAAAGGCCATCCACATGAACTATGTTTTGCCGCACTTTATTTTATGGAGACGTGCGGGTGTGTGTGCTGGCCCCACGGACGGTGGACGGTTTCGCGGGCTCCAGTGGTTCTCAATTTTTGTAATACTTACGCTGACGGCGGAATGATTTCGTGGGCGCGATCGTAAAATATAGCAAGGGGACGAGAACAGGAGGGTCCACCACCGGAGCAGGGTCCTCATCCTGTGGCCGGGCGTGTTGTGAATGCTTCGAAATGAAGAAAGCTTGCGAAAAAACAACACTTTAATTTGCAAACCATGACATACGCGGGGTCCTTTCTTCAACGGCGTTATATTTTTCGTAGTTTTTTCTGGTTTTGTTCGAAAACAACACGAAAACACTACTAACGGGGTCCTAAATTAGAATTTGTTTACGCCGAAAACCCGGCACGGCCGCGCTGCCCGTGGTGCAGTCGGGCCCCGGTGGGTGCCTGTTTTATACGTTTCAGGTGTGTCCCGCGGACTCCCACAGGACCCGGTCCTCGGAAACGGAGCGGGCGAAATTCTAAAACTGTGAATTAATATTTATGGTTCGCTGTTCGCACCGCCAGCCATCCGGAAATGGGTCGCGGTTTATTAAAACGTATTTTTCCAACCGTCTTCCCAACGGTGCAGCGAAGCAGTTTTTTTTCTGTAAGCCTTCTACCGAACGCGCCATGCTGGCGTTGCAGTTTAAATCAATGTTGTGGTAATGCGAGAGGCCCATTTGATTTTAGAGAATTTATGTTGCCTCCAATTGGCGTGTGACAATCCTGCTAGATAACCCGCTCAAACCTACCGAGATTCGAGCTTGATACAATGGTAGCTTCTTGAGATTCTTGAAGTTTAGGACACTTACTTTGCAATATTCAAATTCAAATACTTTGCAATATTCCCTAATTTTCTTCGGAAACTAAATGAAATGGGTGGTAAAATATCACTGTTATGGTCATGTTTTTTCCCCTCCTACTGTCTCAAGTCACACCGCGGTGTCCAATTAGTACATTCTGCCGGAGCCATTACCATAAATTTACGACGCTGCAGCGTCTCGATCGGCATTCATCCAAACATTGGGCGTAATGTTCGCCAAATCCAATTAGACGAGCGAGAGTCGGCCGCGCGTCCAACGGACACGGTCGATTCGGGGCGCTAGCGGACTGGATTTGGGGTGTCCATATGGGTCCTTCTCGGTCATATCTACATTGTCGAAGCATTCCGCATCTACGCCTACCGATGAAACTAGACCACCGTGACGGCCACATGACACAGGCAGGGCAGGGCCCCCATGACGGGGTTCCGCTACACCCGCCATGGTGGGCGGTGGTGGCAACACTTTTCAATTTCGCCCATCACATAAGCTTCCGGGACGGAATCTTTCTCCTTTCCGGCCAGCCGATGCCGGCAGAATATGTTACGATCCGGCGCTAGGGGCCCTTCGAAATGGGTTGGAAAAGAGATTATAATTTTTTCGTCTATGCGGGTTTTCCCGTCCCGAAAAAAGCCGGACCCCGGCTGGCCAGCGCCTGGCCAAAAACCTTGCCACACCAGTAGTGCCAGTCATCGGTACAAACCCCGCTGCCCGGTGGCCCAGCGAGCCGGAATGGGCGTGTTGGCCAGTGTGTGACGCGAAAACCGTCAAACTGTGATTTATTTTACGAGTTCGCCCACCGAAGCTACTGGAGGCGACTGGACGTCGGTGCTCGGCGCTGGGTGCGATACTGGGCTCCCCCCTCCCGTATTTACAGTCAAACGCCCGTTGGTCATCATTGTGACATTTATGTTTCCTGTTTCGGTTTCACTGCAAGCCCGGTGTGCACTGGCCGCACGGGTAGGAATATCAAAATGTTGTTACTTTATTTCAAAGCTTCTAAGCCGAGAGCCCATCCCACGCCGGGTACAGAATGGTTGGCGGGTTTTATTGGCAAGTGTTTTGTTGGCGCAGTTTTGTAGAAAGACAGCACTTTGTGCATTTGATCGTTTCACATTAAGCCGAGATTGATGCTTTAGTCCAGAAATACCAATAAACTAGCCTCAATTCGTAGCCAGGAGCATGTTAACTTGGAACGATTCACTTTGTTAGGGTATTACATGCAACTAATCGCCTAACAAGAAGCGTCCATTTTTAGGAAGAAAAATGCATGAATCCATCGAAGTTACATAAAAGAATATGAGCGGCATTCTTCGAACTGAAAATAGTCCCGATGCCGATGCGATGTCTCCGATCCGACCGATCTCGAGGCTATACTATTTGATACAAAGATTGTAATTTAAAACCGACCGGGAGTCTTTTGCAACAATTTGCAACGGTCAGTCCAGGCGTTACAAAATAAACAGAAAGCAGATCAAACGAGACTCCCGAGGTTCTCCTTAGTGCCTTCTCCATATTCATCCACTATCGGGCCAGTTGCTGCCGCTGCTGCTGCTGCGTCTGTGACAAGTTTTGATGAAAATACTAGGTCTATACGTTGAGAAGTGAACTGTTTTTAACACACAAAAAATGTTTATAAAATTTTTATGCGATTTTCTATTTTATTCAAAGTATGTGCCATCGCTAGCTATACATTTCTCCTATCTCTCTGCTAAATCATGGATTCCCAGACGAAAGAATTCTTCGACTTTTTAAGTAAACTAATTAGTCATTCCATTTCGACTTCTTCGTAGAAAAACGAAGGGCTGCTCAGCCAATACGTGTCCCATCGATGAAAATGAATGATATTCGGAAAGAGCCAAGTCTGGTGAATAACGCGGGGAGGGATAGCAGCTTCCATCCAAGTGATTTGATAGTATCCTGAAACAGTTTTGTTTTATGGGGACATGGAAGCCTCAGGCCACGGGCGACCAGGCGCCTCCATTTCAGAAAACAGGAACGGCTTTTTGGTCGTTTTCGATCAATGCATGGTTCAAATTGATCATTTGTTGTCAGTAGCGATCGGAATTAACGTTTTCATGAGGTTTTAGGAACTTGTGAAACACCACACCTTTCTGCCCCATCAGAATGTCCGTTTTTTGGAGTCCTTCGACGCTTTTTGTTTGCTAAGTCAAAATCGCCATTTTGGAATTTTTTAAACCACTTAAAGCACTGCGATCTTCCAAACACAAGTCCCGACAAGCATTTGGTGCGATTCCGAAGCAGCTTTCTTCAAGAGGAGCAGAAAAATAATAATCCCCGCAAAACGTCATTTTCAGGCACGAAAGTTGACATAGTTTAACCCTTTAAATGATGAGTTGCACACCGAAATAATTTATTTTTCGACCTGAACTCATTTACCTGATGTCAACACAAGGTAATGATGAATAAACAGCAAAACTGGGAAGTCCCAATCGCCAGGTACAGCCATCTTTTTAACAGTTCACATCTCAACGTATAGACCTAGTACTCAATCATGCGAAAGTCAACCGGTTTCCGTAAAGTCTAGTGGCGGTGACCGGAAAATTACTGTTTTATTAACAAATTGTTTCGGATTCTTTATTACGCCGGTGAACGTTTGATGAGGTTCGGCTTTATTCTTTACGGAAAGACGGTTTGTGAAAGTTTATGATTGCATTTTTTATCGCAGTTTCAAGTTCTTTAGTTGCAGCCGATAATGTTTAACTATTATCAAAAAACGTTGGCGCTGTTGAACAGCTTCTAACTTTTTTTAAATGAGCTGTGTGTGTTCCTTCTTCTTGAGGCTAGCATGGAATCTGTAGTATGAATTGTGTACCTGCCATAATGCCACTATGGTGTGTAGAGTGTAAGTTTCCAATAGAGCTCACAACAATTTCACAACATTCTGAGTATTCGTGTTGAAGCTCAATCCCCAAGTTAGGGGGGACAATATTTTGAGAAACCGGCAAAACATAACCTACTCGTTACTAAACCGTTTCGGTGCAAGGCAGCATAATGTAGAGTAGCTTCATTCTCTTCTTCATTATCTTGTAGGCGTACGCCCGTGGTTAGCCATAGGGTTGTTACACTGGTTGGACCAGCTAGTTGGCTGCATTCTTCTGTGTTGTCGCATAGTTTGGCCGAAGAGAGGTTTATCCACTTCCCCCTTTTTTGAAACAACACCGGAAAGTACAAAAGAAATACCTTGGGAAAGGTTTCATGTTTCCACAAGCACCATAACGTACAGAACTATCGGTTCGTAGTTTAGTCGGTCGGTTGGCCGACGAAAACTTGAAAGCTAATCCCGATGCTGTGCTGTGTTACCGGTGGGTTAGATCGGCAGAGCTCATTCTTCCATCACTGTTTCATGAATCTTATCCTGACGTACCGTTAACTGAAAACGAAACGAATGACCCGAAAACGACTAAATCCTTCACGATGTAATCACGGTCTCAAAGTTTGTCCAGGAACCGAAACTTTAGACATAACAAGTTGGTTATTATTCTTCATATTATAACACCATCAAATACTTGTATCAGATTGCAACTAAAATTAGCAATGATACACTTACTATTCATTCTCGGTTCAGCTGGTGGAGGCGCCTGGTACGTTGTAGTTATGTTGTGGTAGAGTTGGATTTTGCTGTTAAAAAGTACACCATTCGAGAGTGATGAATCACCATTTCGTTAAGCTTAGAAAGGTAAAAAAAATGGCCCGATAGTCGATGCAGTGCCATGGAAACGGAATTTGCAATTCTGTTCTCCATGTTGTGAACAAAAACGAACGCGGAATCAATTAAACTTGTCAAAAAATCGTATTACTCTATCCATCATTCAGTTCGCGCTTTATGCAAACCGAGAGAAGAACAAGGAAAAACCAATTAGCTACATTTGCAGTATGAATTCAATTAAGTTTTCGACAATTGCAAAAGGAAAACTCCCGAGTGAAACAGTGAACATGGGAGCACAAAATAATGGGTGATCTGAACGAACGTCACTCAATGTGTTTGCAATTTCTCTGCTGCTTAAAACTATTAATCTGAAAATTGCACATGCACCCAATCTACTTAATGTAGTGCTTCCCGAACTTCCTGTTACGCGTGGGTGCAGTGTTACAATGGAATTCTGATTAACGATGATTATTTTAGTACAAATCCGTTCACTCAGTTCACTTCGAATTTAGAACCTGCTCAGTGGGCGCTCAAACCGGACACTCAGCGGTGGAGCAATGAACGCCACATTGGGCGGCATGTGATTTCAAACGTCAACAAACGAAGCAACATAGCTGGGCTAGAGCCAGTGGGAACTCACGGGCCTCGAAGTACCGCGCAAAATGACGCCAGATTCTGCAACACGAGTGTGGCGTGAGTTATCTGCGGTACGGTGTGCCACGGCTCCAATGCGGCAGTCATCTTCAGTGTTAATCAAGCGGTTTACGACGACGTAGCGCTCAAGCCTCCTCGAGTAGCTCGCCGAGCATCCTCCGGAGACTCGTCGCGTTCTTGCGGAACCGCCGTGGAGTGTTTCGAGCATTAGTGCCATTCTTTCCGCTGACGCTGGTTGCTATTATGTTGGGCCGCAGGTTGATGCTGCTGTTCGATTAGCGACCACCATCGTTCGGGAGGAAGTGGTGTGTTGGCGCATTTTTAATGGTGTGATAAAAGATGGAATGGTCGCCGTCGCCGTCGATCTTAATCGGCTTCTACCGCAGCCGCGGAACCTAAGCACGTGAGCTGGATACCATCGGTCGAACCAGGTGACGAACCAGGTGTCAAGTGATGGATTAAAAGTTTTACGGTTTTATCGGCTCGCGCAGGGTAACTATTGTGCAATATTTCAACACCGTACCCTAGTAACGAAACAGTGAATTTGGTGTTATTAATTACCACATCTGAAAACATTAAGAATCATCGTGGAAGCTGTGAGTGGTTGTGAATTGTGCTTGAAATTACTGTCTTCTTGTAGGTTGAAACGTGATAACGAACGAAACGGAACGTAACTAACGTAATTAATGGAATAATGTTGTCATGTCTGACATGACACATCCAGCCAATTGTTTCTCATCGTCATTCAAATCACGCAGTTCTGTGATCTATTTGATACAAAGGAGAACGAGGTTCTCGGCTGTAGTGATAACAATCGTTGTGTAATGTTGTGATCACCATACCGGTGTGCCGTGCTTATCACGCAACAAATGGTTGTGCTTTCACGATAACGATCAGAAACGGTGGTATGCCAGCATGATTCGATTTCCGTACGAGGAGTCAATTAAGGAGAAGCTCAGCTGGCCGGGTACAGCAAACTGTGACCGTGCAGTTAAGTGGAATCAAGACAATCGAGTTAGTGACCTCGGTTGTCGCTGCAAGTAACAAAGCAGCCGCTGCTGTGAGACATGATGTCGATGTGTGTAGCTTAAAATTACATAAATCCCGCGCTCTCTGTAGTCGGGCGGAACCACAGGCATGGGGCATGGGGTTTGTCAGATTGTTGGAAATAAAATAGCTTAGAGCTAAACTGACTATCGGAACTGAACCATCGGAACTAAATTCCAGTGGATTTAATTTTTTCAAACGAAGTTTTCCATGAACGATTCGTCATAATACATGCACGTTGTTCGATTTAACTTTGCAAAACAACTTATGTAAGCTAAAAAAAATTTACAGACCAGAAAATTGCTTTCACAAGCAATGTTATCAGGCGCTCAAGGTGCATACTTAAGCGGCATGTGTGCGCCAAAAAATACCAGAGGTTACGATGGCCTAACAAATAGAATCCAATTCCATGTGGACGCCGAGCCTGTACGAGCAGCTTTATCAAGGCACGAATTTTGATTAGCGAAATTTGCTCTTCTGAAGGTTAGATTCTCATGTTTATTCACAACACTCTCGATGGCACGCCACTTCCAACGAATTTCGACATGCACAGTGGCAGAGGTCACAATTATTGATTTTCCAAATGGTAACTTTCGCCACCATGCGTAGAACATGTTCTTCCGCCGAAAGCCGAAAAGTGGCAAAAATTGACACCTTTGGCCATACGGGTGTTGCGTTATGTAAATTCGTGGTCCCGTCGTGGTCGACGGCACCGGAATCTTTGAATGCTAATAAGCGCATACTTGATCCTGTATCCTGTTCGTTTCGCACTGTCACTGCAGGTGCGACAACGACCGCTGCCGACGGTCGTTGTCGGCCGGATGTTGTTTAATCTTCCTTCAAAAAATAAGTTCTCCAAGCGATCGTTCTCGTTCTCCAAGCGTGTAGAGCAGATGCTGTTTGCGTGGATTCTATCTCACTTTATGGTTGATTTTAATATTCACTTACAGCGTAGGCTGCCCTAGTGAGAGGCGTATTTATTAGATGTACCACGTTGGTAGATGTCCCAGAGTCGCACGATAATACGATAATTGGTGAAATTCATAATTCAGACCATTGACTAGGAGTTTGCTGTTTCGCAAACTCTCTATAAATCATCCAAAAAGCACAAAAAACACCTGAAAGAATGCCAAATCAAATGTTGTTCATTATTTAGGGTAAGAATGTTGCAAAGAATGAAAAATTACAAACACAAAAAAAGGAGCTAATTTCGATACTGGATTTCTTCACATAAATGGACAAAAAACTTTCTAAACGAATCAACAAGAAACGGATAAAAGTTGGCTATAGAAAAGAAACCCTTAGAAGCGGTTGCCTAGAAGCTGTTCGATGAACCCATACTACTGAAAAATTGTAAAAGAATGTTAATAAACTGCTGGGCCTTCAATAAGGCGACATCATAATTGGGTTCGACATCGCTTCTCCGATATCGGTACCTCGGTCCTGCGTTTTTCGTCATAAAATGGGAAAAGGAATATTTACCAAAAAGGTATATGTTAAATTTCCCGTCAAATATTTTGTTATAATCACAGATGGATAGCTTGCTCAAACATCACGGTGTACAAATGGAAAAACGGTCTTGTCTTCGCCATTTTGCGACATGAAACGGGTACCATTGCATTTGATGAATTTTTCATTCCTTCCCGTACCACACAATGGTTGACATTTTGCTGCAACAGGAGATTGTTTTACAATCTTCAGGTGAACGACATCGTATGCCCGAGGCAGAAATCATATAAGTGGTACTGGGTCAATTTCTGACAGAAGCTTGTTCGGAATTTTAGTAAATATACTACAGAGAATGCTTCAGAAATCTTAGACCACAGCCGTGTCGCCCCAATCTGAGCCAATGGATAGGAGAGCAACATAAATTATGCTACAATTAATTTCACTTAGGGATTTACTCGATCAACCCTTTTTATGTGCCAACTGCTTGTTTTGTACTGCGAATTAGCAGCGATAAGGCTTCCTTTCTAACGATCAGTTTTCTTCATTCCAATCTTTAGCATCCAGATACCGAACCGGTGTTTGGTGTGGTGAGAAAAGTTGAGCGGGCGAGTGATAAACTGAAAGTTTTGCCCTAATGCTGCCAAAAGTGAAGCCATTTTACTGCACCCAGTATTGCATTGGGCGTGATGCAATCGAGGCACTAACGAGTCCATTACGAGAAACGAAATTTCATTACCTCACTTGACCGGTGGCGAACAAACTACTGGCAAACGTGCAGCCCCGAAGGGCACGGTGTTTGTGTGTATGTGTGTGAACGGTGTATAAATGAAGAACGTGTTCCGGTTTTTACTGAAAATGAATGCGTGTACAGTACCTAATCGCAGCTAAAAATGCAGTATATCATCATCGGTGGACTATTTATGCTGGCAACTTTTCACTTCAACGAACGCACCGCTATGGGTAAGTTATGCTAACGAACGATGATGGTGTTAAATGAACATACTAAATGAATAACTTAACATTATCAAATATGGATTTGATTGAAATGCAATTTGTATGCCTTCGGTAATGCCTTTTGATGTGTTGATTGCACAACAGGCAGCCCAACTTGAGCGGGAAACTTTGTTAAGTTTGTCTGCCTTCATAATGTAGCTAGCAAATACGCCGTACATCGACGAGATTTTTCTGTATACAGTTCGTTAACTGCGCTCGGAAGAATCATAGTTGGCTATCATATAGCCGGAAAAGTTTTCGAGACTTCGAGGGAGTCTTGAGTTCTTGAGACGCTCCAAAAACAATAGGAACGATGTTTGATTTCTTACTTCAGCCACGGTGAATAACAAATGCACTGGATCCGTTCATGGGGGTCCTGTACGTGCCGTGTGTGTGCGTTTTATTTGCAAGACTGCATTTCGGCAAGAGCCTCGCAGACATGCTCTAGTGTCGGGCGGGAGGATTTAGCGCGCTTGTAGTACGCTATCATGTTCACAAGCACAGGGAAAAAACAACTTTCAACCAGGATGAAGTATGATGAAAAACGTGGAACGGTTGTGGAGACCTTTTCAAGAAAATTTATCACCACCACCACCTCTTGCTTGGCATATTCTCTTCGTGGCCGGGCAGAACTGCAGAGCTACCGAGAGCATCCCGCCGCAGGTGAAGTGAAAATAGCCTCTCCATTCTTTTATGCTTCATTCTAAAATATTGCCCGGTGAAAAGAAAAACGAAAAGCCAAACGCTGAAATCCTTCCGACCGGAGACTGCATTCTTGCGCTTCTTGGAAGTTTAAGAAGAACGATGATGATGAGATAAATTTTTGGCAAGCTGGGCAAAAATAAAACGCCGTAAAGCATCGTGCAGGACACCTGTGGGGAGTTTTATTAGTTTTTTTCGAAGCCGCCCCGGCGAGCATGTATACGGGTTTGTTCTATAGAGCCTTAAACCGAAACCGGATCAGTGTGAATTGCAAAAATACGTCGACGATTGTTTTCAAACAAGGGCACTGAGTCGGCCGTTGGTGCTCAAAAATTCCAGAAAACTGTCTGGCGCACCGATTCAGTTTCCCGGAATAGTAAACACATCACCGGCGAGGCTCTAGTAAAACGTGGATTGAAATATGAGCATGTGAGTGTAGCGGCTGGTTTATTTTCCTTGGCTGTGTGCTATCAAATCGTTGAAATTCGACTCGGCGATAATAGTAGATATCATCACACTTAGTGGCAGTAATCTGAAAAGTCTTTCCGCCTGGTCTCAGGAGTAGGATGAATCTTTTACGACCGTAAACATACTACGGATTCCAAAGTGCCACGATATTGGTTTCTACGGTGTTTTCATTTCTATTAATGAACCGATGCCGATATTGCGTCTGAATCGAACGTAAGACGTGTCGCCATTTTGGGCCCTGGCTAGGTTTGGGGTTCCCAATTAGGATCGTGGGTCAAAAACGTGGCCCGAAACCCCGAAGAGCTCAATGAGAAAAGTTCCGATGTTTTATTGGTTATTTCTGGAATTGCTGCGGAAAGTTTACTTCCTTTTCTTTTTGCTATTTAACGATCAAAATAGTTAATTTCGTTTTGGCGATGTGGCCAAGTGACTGATGATTCCTGTAGAATTAACTGGAATCCAATAAGAGTGTTGTGAAAATAGCTGAACGAGCTTTTGGCCTTTACTGTTCATACTAAGCGCTAAAAACGGATGGCTTTTGTTCGCGTAAAAATGGCCAAAGAAACAGGAATTCTCTTTTATGGAACAGCCCAGCTTGTACTACCGGCCGCCACAAAGCGTAACGCCTTCACTTCTCTTACGCCTTACGAAGGGTCTTTCTTTACGACATGTCCTTTTAACCCCCATCGACCGAAACTCCAACGGCCACTTAGTCTGCCGGCAAGTACTATGACGGCCACGTTTACACTCAACCGTAGCTCTTCGACGCTCAGAAGTGTGCACTTCAGCCGGCACAGTAGACGGGTTGCCCCGGTGGGCTCGGTCCTTCCGGGGTGTTTGGGCCTTCGCGCGCTAACTACCCTTTGGCAGGCTGCAAAGGATAAAGAGATCGGACACAAAAAATAAAATAAAAACCGTTTTCCCCGACGGCAAAGATTGCACGCTGCGCGGGCTACTCTAAGGCAAGAGTTTCTTTCACTGCTGCATTCAGGACCTGCACCGGGGCTCCTGGAGTCCGATTGCTCCGAAAGGTAGGCGAAGTGGCGACACGCGTAGATGTCACGTTTTTGATTAACAAACGAAAGCAAATGTCAAAACAGTGATAATGGTACATTTTTGTTGGTTGTTTTTGGGAAGGTTTTTGCAAATTGCGGGCAAAATGAAACAATATGGATGCCGGAAAGTCTGTCAAAACTAAGTGACAGCACGGGTATGCCCGAACAAAACAACTGAACTTCCTCGAACCCTTCATGGCAGTTCCGTCAGCGGAGCGGACCACTTCAATTCATTACGCCAAACCTTCTCACATAATACCGGCACTCATGATTCCCGGTAATGAATGGTATAAGAAAGGTAGCAATGCCAAACAAAAGTTTTCGGCATAATATATGTAAAGTTGGACTGGCAACCCGGCGGCGGGATGGGGCGCTTGTTCAACTGGCAACACGGAACTGGCGAAACGCGAAAGAGTCAGTCGCGAGAGAAACGTCTAAGAGAGCAGATCTGCATTACATTTGGTGTCAGAAGCCGGGATAGAAGTGCGTTTCAAAGAAGAAAACCGACTCATCATGGAAGAAGTAAAAGAACTCTGTGAAAATATGACGAAGATGGGATTGATTCGCAAGTGTGAGGGGTTAGGTTTGTCGACAGACGGCGACAAAAAGACGCTTGCCCAGCGGATCATCCAGCATATGCAGCCGGGAGTGAACAGCGATGTTCCCGGAAACGACGAAGACGGCGAAGGCGGCGTAGTAGATAGTGCGAACGAGGGTACTTCCAGAGGCATCGTGGGCAATAACGACGATAAAGACGACGACGAAGACGACGAAGATAGCCCCGCGGAAGGAAGTACATCGCGATATTATACACCGCTGAAGCGATCAAGCAGCAAGATGGAACGACGTCCCTACACATTTAGAGATGTAGAGGACAGCATAGAATCCTTCGGAGCCACTGACGGGCAAGATGTGAGAGTTTGGCTCACGCAATTTGAATCAATTGCGAAAGCGGCCAACTGGAACGAGGAACAAAAATTGATCATGTGCAGAAAAAAGCTGATAGAGACGGCAAGACGATTCATGTTCGCTGAAACAAACACAACCAGCTACATGAAATTAAAGATGGCGCTGATTGAAGAGTTTGCCCCAAGGTTGAGGGCTAGCGACGTGCACCGAATGCTGGTTAATAGACGGAAGAAACCAGCCGAGTCTACCCTCGACTACGTTTACGAGATGCAGAGAATAGCCAAGCAAATTAGTCTAGACGAACAAAGTGTTTGCGGCTATATCATAGATGGAATTACGCGAAGTGAATTTCACCGCGCAACGCTATATGAAGCAAAAACTGTTAGCGAACTTAAACAGAAATTGCGATCCTACGAACGGGCAAAAGAAGAGAACGTGAAAGTCGAGCGCACAGACAAAGCAAAAGACGAGCACAAAGACCAAACCCAGAGCGGGCAGCGAAGCAAAGGCCATGGAGTACGTGGAAACTCAACAAAGCAATGTTTCGGTTGCGGGGAGCAGGGTCACCTCGCAGGGGAATGCCCCCAGAAACAAAATGGCGTGAAATGCTTCAAGTGCAACAAGTTTGGCCACATAGCGAAACAGTGTGATAAACGCGACGATACACGCGCGGAGCAAGTAAATACAGTATGGAAAACGCCGATCATCAGTGTTGAAATAAGTAAGGTGAAGTGTCGTACATTGTTTGACACCGGCAGCGGATGCAATTTACTAAGCAAAAGCGTGTATCATAAGATCGGGTCGCCAGCGTTGACAACGACAGAAATGGTATTCAGCGGCTTTGGTGCAAGAGTAACCAAACCTTACGGGAGGCTGGAACTGAACATAACAATAGAAGACGAGATAATTCCACAAATGCCATTTTACGTGGTCCCAACGAATAGCATGAGTTATGACGCTATATTGGGTATGGATTCACTACACAAAGTAGAGGTGCAGTTTACAGAAGACGGCATTCAGATTAACAAGAAGATTGCCAACCCCAAAGACGAGGAAAAAGAACAATTAATGGCAATAATGATGGTGAACGACGAGAGTGAACTGAATGTACCGCCACAGTGGAAATCAGAGATTCGAGAAATCATTGATGAATTCAATGAAAATCATAAGACGCTTGAGGAATGCCCGGTAACATTAGAAATTATACCGGATGAGAAGATGATACCATTCCGGCAATCGCCATCGCGGTTAGCAACATGTGAAGCGGAAATAGTGGACCGGCAGGTGGATGAATGGCTAGATTCGGGAGTAATTCGACCGTCAGCATCGAATTTTGCAAGCCGAGTGATAGTTGTGAAGAAAAAGGACGGAACTAGTCGTGTCTGCATTGACTTTCGGAAGTTAAATTCCATGGTGCTAAAGGATGGATTTCCAATCCCAGTGGTGGACGATGTGCTGGGAAAATTGCACAAGGCGTCGTGGTTTACTGCTTTGGACCTGGAAAATGGATTTTTTCATGTTCCCATTGCAGAGGGCAGTAAGAAATACACCGGATTCGTAACCAGAAGAGGCCAGTACGAATTCAACCGCGCACCATTTGGGTTTTGCAACTCGCCTGCAGTCTTCATACGATATGTGAACCATGTGTTTCAACCACTGCTAAATGATGATGTTATGGATTTATACATGGATGATATTATTGTACACGGAGAAAGTGTCGAAGAATGTTTGATGAAGACGAGAACAGTGTTTGGTAAAGCAGCTGAATTTGGATTGAGAATCAAGTGGAAAAAGTGCAAGTTCCTGCAGAGATCTATCCATTTCTTAGGACACTACGTGGAAAACGGAACGATCTCACCTGGACCCGAGAAGACGACCGCCATAAGTAAATTTCCAGTTCCACGCAATGTGAGAGCCGTACAAGCGTTTTTGGGCTTAACCGGATATTTTAGAAAGTTCGTGCAACAATATGCGGTCGTAGCCAAACCACTGACTAATTTGCTGCGCAAAGATTGTGAATTCATCATGGGACCAAACGAGATCGACGCGTTCGAACAATTGAAGATGATGCTGGTGCGCGAACCAGTTCTGAAGATGTACAACAGGGACGCGCAGACGGAAGTGCACACTGACGCTTCGAAAGACGGATTTGGAGCCACCTTACTACAATGGGCAGAGGGGAAGCTGCACCCAGTGTTCTATTGGAGTAAGAAAACGACGGAAGCGGAAGAGCGGCTGCACAGCTACATATTGGAGGCGAAAGCGGTTTATTTGGCAATCAGGAAGTTCCGACATTATTTGTTAGGAGTGCGATTTAAGCTAGTAACCGACTGTAGCGCTTTCAAACAAACCCTTAAGAAGGCGGACGTGCCTAAGGAAGTGGTACCTTGGGTACTATACTTACAAGATTTTGAATTTGAGACAGAGCATCGAGTGGGTGCAAGAATGAAACATGTAGATTGTCTAAGCCGATACCCTAACTTTGTTGGAACGATAATGTCAGGGATAACGGGGGTTTTGATTAAAAACCAGCGAGATGACGAACAGGTAAAGGCTATAGTAGAAATGCTTAAAACTAGGCCCTATGAAGGTTACAAGATGAAAGGTGATTTATTATATAAGCACGTAGAAGGTCAGGACGTAATTGTAGTCCCTAGAAAAATGGAGAGACAAATTATTTACGACGCGCATAACGAAGGACACTTTGCAAATAAGAAAACGATCCATTACATTAGGCAGAAGTACTGGATCCCGCATTTAGAAAGAAAGGTCACTGAAATAGTGAATAATTGCGTGCGTTGCATCATGTTTAGTAAAAAACTAGGGCGGAAGGAAGGATTTCTGCAGTGTATTGACAAAGGCGACAGGCCATTGAACACGTTACACTTCGATCACATTGGCCCGATGGACGCAACGTCCAAACAGTATAAGTACATCTTAACGATGATTGATGGGTTTTCTAAATTTACGTGGCTTTACCCAACTAAAACTACGAACTGCGAAGAGACATTGCGGCAATTGAAGATGTGGTCTGCAATATTTGGGAACCCAGCTAGGATTATAACAGATCGAGGAGCGGCATTTACAGCCAATCTGTTTGCAGAGTATATTCGAGAAAATAATATCGAGCATGTTGTCTCGACTACAGGTGTACCACGAGGAAATGGGCAGGTTGAAAGGATGAATCGAACCGTAATATCATTGCTAGCTAAAGTGTCTGCTGATGATTCCACCCATTGGTACAAGTACGTCTCGCGAGTTCAAAGAGCCATCAACGCTAACGTAAGCAGTGCAACAAAACGAACTCCATTCGAATTATTATTCGGAATCAAGATGTTAAATCAGAGTGATGATCAGATAACTTCATTAGTTCAGCAGGAAATGTTTGAAGAATTTGATAGTGAGAGGGACACCTTACGACGAGAAGCTAAGCAGGCGATTGAAAGGGCTCAAGGAAGTTATAAAAAATATTACAATGCTAAAAGGAAGCCTGCTAGAGGATACGTCGTAGGCGATTTAGTGGCCATTAAAAGGACGCAGTTTGTAGCGGGACGAAAAATGGCAAGCGAGTACCTAGGACCGTATAGAGTGACACAGGTCAATCGGAATGGACGGTACAAGGTCGAGAGGTTGAAGGAATCCGGGAGTGAAGGCCCAAACGTCACGGCAACCAGTGAGGATAATATGAGGTTGTGGGCCTATAGTAAGAACAACGAAGATCTATCGGATGAAGAAGCATCAGAAGAAGAAGCGGGAGAACAGGCATCAGGGACTGTTGCCTGATCAGGACGGCCGATTGTAAAGTTGGACTGGCAACCCGGCGGCGGGATGGGGCGCTTGTTCAACTGGCAACACGGAACTGGCGAAACGCGAAAGAGTCAGTCGCGAGAGAAACGTCTAAGAGAGCAGATCTGCAATACATATATACTTTGCCTTCAAGAGAGCAAACAATGCCTTTGTGCCATTTGATGCATCTTGTCCTTAAGCTAAATGCAACGATAAAGTAGAACAAAAAGTCAAATAGAAAGTGCTCGGGTAGTTTCAATATTTGCAAAATATTTATACATATATTTAAAAAAAAAAAACCAATATAATAAAATTTTGGGGTAAATGTATGAATTACATTCGAGCACGAAAATTGGAGCGCCTTTGTAAAAAATGTATGGAATTAAAGAAATCTATGTGCCAGCACCTTTTTCCCAGCTTGGGCGTATTGATTTTCTTTAATCTTGTAAGATAAATGTTTATTGATTAAATTTAAAATGATACACAAACCTTTTTGCACCAAATGTTCAACAGCAACTTGTTTTTTTTTAAATATTTCTGTTTTATTACCCATACCCGTTGAGCGTACGCGATCCAAATATAGCTTCTGGTCGTCTTTTCCCTCTGTTCCGTTACAGCTGTAAATCAACATATGGCGACGGCCCAGGAAAATCGAGTCGTTAAAAAATTTTCACCCCACCCGTACTTCGATTTTGATGTGCCTCGGAACATTACGACCCGCGTGGGACAAACGGCGTTCATCAACTGCCGGGTCGAGCAAATGGGTGACAAATCGGTAAGGAACCATTAGCGGCGGTGCTTTATGTTGCCCTAATTTCAATTACGGTCCGTTTGTGGCGGCCAGCCCGTAGTGCGTAGGGCTGCTGCTGATTCACTGGCCCCGATGTGCGCAATAAATTTAGTTTCAATTCGAAAGCTTTCGCTCCGGATCTTTGCCGTGTCCTTGAAAATGAGCGCCCCAAGGCCGTTTCGTTGTATTTGAGATCATCTGCTAAATTAGTCACCCTCCGACAGGCAGGCCTGTGCGTCCTCCGGTGATGGGCAGCATTTTTTTCGATTGATTTTTCCTGGAACCACGTGAAGCACCCTAACAAATGATATCAGCGAGCATGATGAACGCCGCCGAACCGGCAACCGGCACATTCATGCTGCGTAAGAGCCCATCGATCCAATCACAGTTCCCTTTTTTTTGGTGCCGTTCCAACAAAACGATCGTCTGCGTGTGGGTTGAGGCTGACACATCACTTCCTACTTGAGGGCTGAATGGCGAAATTGCCACCTTTCTTCCTCACTCAGTCGGCCTCTTTCGGTGAGGGATTTCCGTGCGTCGGAAAATGCATGACACGCCCGTCCTGGTAACTGGTTCCGGAAAAGTGCCCAGAACCGAGCGCCCAAGAATGTGCTGCAAAGCAGATTGATAACCTGTTACTGACGCAGGTGGGATTTATGCCGTACTCTTTCCATAACGGAGCCCACACGCTGCGCGCTGGGCTCCCCTTCTGAGCCGGAGCTCCCAACACGGAGAAAGTTTACAAACGAGACATTATATTGTTCCTGGCGACGGGGTGGTTGGAGCGTAAAAAAGCACAACGTTACGAGGGTGGAAAGATTTGTAAACAAACTCGTGAAAAAGTGCTTTTCAAGGCTCCTGAGCAGCAGCATCAGCCGTAGCGGCTCGTACGGGAAAAACAAAAATAAATTGGCCGGGTTTTGCGAGAAGATTTGGTATCGATGTTTGAAACACAACACAACAAACATTATCGCAGCAAATTTCGGTTTGCAGAAGTGTGAAGTGTGTACGAAAATAAACATCGATTGTAACAAACGACTGTAACTTCGCGAACAGCACATTAACATAACCGCTCCCGGCAGGTCTCATGGATTCGGAAACGGGATCTACACATCCTGTCTGCAGGAACCGCCGTCTACACTTCAGACGAGCGCTTTCAGGTGAGTTCGCCCTCGGTTGAACCGCGATGGTTCGAAATTTTGTAATCAGATTAACGTTCGCGTGTGATAAGGAAAAAAAAATGTAGCTCAAGCGTTCATTTAGTTTAGTTTAGTTTCAACTCCTTAATCTGTTGCGATATAATTATGAAAATGTCCACATAAATCCTAATCTTATTGCCCTCGTTCCCCGACCGCAGGTGATACGATCCGAGAAAGCGGAGAACTGGACGCTGCAAATAAAATTTGCCCAGCAAAGGGACTCCGGCATATACGAGTGTCAGGTGAACACGGAGCCAAAGATGTCCATGGCGTTTCGCCTGAACGTAGTAGGTAGGTACTTTCGGACCGTAACCTTCGGGCGGCGAATCGAGCAGCAGATTGAGACATATCTTTCCGCGGTTTTCTTTCTTTTTTGTATAGAAGCGAAAGCCATTATCCTTGGACCAACGGATCTATACGTAAAAATGGGCAGCATCGTTACGCTGACGTGCATCATCAGCCAGGGACCACACGACCTAGGGACAATCTATTGGTATCGAGGTAAGCTTGGGCCGCAAACGGTAGCTTGCAAAGCTTTCACTTCGATGGTACACCTCAAGTGCACTGTCGGGTGGAAAATGCAAAACAATAAGCCATCAAGATCGGTTGCCAAAACAAGTTACAGCGCCAGGGCGAGATACTCCAGTTGATGGCTTTCTCACTTCACTCGCTACCGCCTCGCCATTGTGGCAGTTCTCAGCTTAAATCCGATGAATATTCCCTACCTCATTAGGCTAATTAAAATTTCTTCACACAGGATCGAGCCTCGTGCAGCCGGTACTACTGCAGTCTAGTGATCCATCATTAGCATATCTACATCGAATATCGGTCGAACTTAAGTGGACGGAAGCGCTTACATCACGGTACGTCCCGCCGCACCGTTCTCATAATTAAACGCCCATTCCCTGCGCCGAACGCAAACTCAATTTGCCCTGTACAAACGATCCCCCAGTTGTCATTGGGTCTCGGGTATGGTCGGGCTGGGTTGGGCTGGGCTGGGCCGGGAATTTATTTCTGCGTGCACCACCAGTTTACACATGCTCCATCATGACGAAGGGAGCCCGGAACCGGGCTGCATTGTTGGCGTGTGGTTGGCGAATGCATTAAGCTCCTGTTGATTCAATCACGGGCTCGGTTTGTGAGCTCCATCCACTACATAGCGGTAACGAGCGCTCCGCTGTGGATGTGCTCGAAAGCTATGTACACACCCAAACTCACGAAAACCCAGGGGCTGCCATTTCCAGTTATATGCATACTAAAAAGCTTCACTTCCCTTCTCGGGCATCGGCGGCAACGCTCACGTGCCCACGGTTAATAACACAATTTTAATTACTCTTCTTGCAGTCTGAAAATTCTCGGTGCCAAATTGTCTGACACGGGCAACTATACGTGTCTTCCGACGTCGGCCGAGGGCAGCAGCGTACTGGTGCATGTGATAAACGGTAAGCCACAGAAACACACACAGCGCAGCGAAGTGTCTCCAAAAACGCAACCATAAACCCACTTTCCATGACAGCCCGTCCCGATTATCCGACGCAACGAAGATTTGCGTCCAACCAGGGCAAACTAAGGGCACCCCGTCGGGACATTTGAGCGGGCAGGTTTTGGCTAAATAACGTCGGGGCTGATTTACTGGACCACCGTTCGAGCGCTTGATGAAATTATTTAAAACAAAAAAGTTATCCAATCGGAGCCGTGGCAGTGGTCAAGGGCGACAGTGCTAGAGAGTGGCATAGAGGGTTCCACAGTTGATAAATACTTGGGAGTTGCATCCACCGATAGGACCGATGTTGTCTGCTCCTGAATGGTCATCCAGTATAGCAAATTCGTGTAACGTGTCATGCCTGAAATTAGCGCTCGGTGGTTCCAATTTCGCTATAGAGAGATCGTTCATCATTTCTGTCGATGGAAAGCGAAATTCCGTTAAATGCCATGCCATTTCTGCAATGCCACGGCGTTGCCAATAATTAACGTAATCAGTTCCATAATGACGTGACATAAGAGCGAAACCCACGTGACAGCAATCAATTGGTTCACCGGCGGCACAAGGTCAGAGTGCCACTCGGTCCGATCGCCGTCGGGGCTCTCGAATACACCCATGATTCCAATGCAAATAATTCCGCTTTTTCCGCATTCATTAGAGCTCGTGTCATGTCGCATGAGGCCCTGGGAAAAATCCAATAAAACCTCCGCCACACTACGGTACAACGTAAACAGCGCCGTTTGCCGTTTTCCGTTTCGTGTTGACAAAGCGCCGCCGCGGGCCTGAAAAACTAAACCCACAACCGCTAGCTTCGAAGATGGAAAGTCACCGATGTGGCCCCGGGAAGTGGTGAAAAATCGCTATTTGATTCTGCGACGGGGCACAAAGACTAACGCAAAGAAAAAAAAAGCCCATCTCCACAAGATTACAAATGATTCGCGTCGTTCGCGAGTCCTTCGCCTATCTTCGCAGCGCTCGCCATTTTTCCTGCCCGTGTTGATCGCACCTCACAGTGTCACTGTTTCGCAACCCAACCTTTGTGTTTGTGTTCTCCTTTTTCTATCGTTACCACAGGAGAGCATCCTGCGGCAATGCAGCGCGGATGCGCGACAACCACCAACGGGAATCACCGGCGAAGCATACAGCTGCTCGCCGCGATGCTGGCTGTGCTGCTGCTCGCCCTGCACCCTGGTGTCCTTCGGGGCGAGCTCGGGCAACCGGTGCCGACTGGCGATGGCGACAGGACGCCGCAAAGGACCCCAGCGCCAGCTCAGGACAGCTCGGGATGCAAAGTGATACCGAGGCGACCCCGCGGCACTATATCATCGTCAACTGCAGCGTAATGTGCATGTGCCCGCCGAGAGCCGAGCAGCCAACCGGAGCCAAATCACGACATGGTGGACCCGGGGCCTGGTGGTCGTTAGCCGGGCCGGCGGCGCCCAGTAATCAGGGTACCGAGCCACTCGGCGAACCAGCGACAAATGGTGATGTATGCACCGACGGCGAGCTGAGCCCCGAAAAAAGTAGCTCCCGGCCGTCCGGTGTTGTAGTTTGTAGTTTCATTTTCCGGCAAAGTATCTCCACGTGCCAGGGGTATCAGGGTGCCGCGAACGTGCGAGTTGCCGGGCAGACATTAAACTAATAAAACCGATCGACGACACCGAACGTACACAGTATACAAAACTATTGTTTACGAGCCACAAACTGTAGCGGGCGAGTGATTAGATGCCGAGAACTTTCGGGAACGAACTCTCCTGGCGCGCCCCCCGAGTTGGCTGTTTGCGAATTTTGATTGTCATCTGCTCCGGCAGTTCTGGGGGAAAAAGACGGGACGACATTGCTGGCTGGGAGTCGAACGTCACAATATTGTCATTGTGAGTGTATAAATCAGATAAATTTTAGCACCACTGCTAGGTAAAATGTAGAAACATCTGCGGTCAAAATCTGTCCCTCTTATTCGCGTAACTCGGACGGTGATCGGATTGACAGGCCAACACCTTCACAAGAGTTCTTTTGGGTAACTTTCATCCCGGCAACCGGGTCTGAAACGTTGTAGGTAGTGAGAGGTAGTAGGTGTCTGGGCGAGGGTCCATCGTTGCTCAATGATGACGACGTCCTATCGCGCCACGTCAACTGCATGCTGTTAATAATAAGCTTACACATTAGTGAACCAGGAAGACGCGAGTCCCGGTACCCCAAACGGAGTCCGTGGAAGAAGAGACGTAGAATAATAGTCCAATTTGAATCATGGTTGTTACTGTGCTGCTGCCAGTCTGCATAAGACCCGAAGGGTAGAACGCGAAAACCCCCAAACTCAACTCAACTTGGTTAAAGCATCCATTTTGAAAAGTACGTTACTCCAGAATGCAATTGGCCGTAAAATTTAAGTCCCGCCCCACGTTGACCGTAGTGAGTGTTTGGTTTTGTTCGGTTTCGGATGGAAATTGCTTCTTTCGTTTGGTTGTCAAAAAAATATTAAAATACGTTGAACCGATCAGAGCATAGTAAAATGATGAAGCCACCACGTTTTTTGTTTTTCCTAATATTATGCCTTGAAATAGCAGCTGCGGAATAATATCCACACCCAACTGGCCGCGAAAATATTTTGCTTGCTCCCAGAAAGTTTGTATTTTTGAAAAGGAAAAACAGTCCGTCGGAAAGTTGAGCCACCGTAAAGTGCGCAACAGTGAAGTGCAAAAGTCAACAGCCGTTCCCAAACAACATGGGACATTGTAGAGGCCCAGGGGGGGCCACAAGGAGAATGGTGCCTGGCGTGCTAGTGCGCACGTAGCGCACGAATGTTGCGCGTTACAAAAGAGTCAACATTTCCTGAAAGCATTGAAACAGATCAAAACGCTCCCCAACACGGCGGACACGGAGTACATTCCCGTAATTGCTACACAGCTAACTGATATTTATGCGCCGAGTTGTGAGTTATATTGTTTTTACGTGCACGCCACAGTTACGGGCGAAGGCAGAAATATCGCGGCCATATCGCTTGGTCCTGGTGGATGATGAAAGCCGAAAACAGAAGCACACACACACACACACAGAAAATTTGTCAAGCCTAATTTGTACAACCGGCAACGGAAGAGAGCGGCAGAGAAGAGGCTGAGCGTCTAGGTCTAGAGTTCTACATCCGCCGGGTCGTGCGGTAGTCACACATTAAAGCTATTAATTTGAGAAATAAACCTGAGATTATCTCAATTGAAAACCCACGAGTAGCGTTAACTGATTTCAAAAGTTTCTTCTTCGACCCAGGCGCAGGTGGGTGGGCCACAAATGGAATAAATTACGGAGCAACAAAAAACAAGAAACACTGAAAGAAAACCTTGCGTAACTGCGGAAAGGAAGGAAAAGGAAAAGGAAAAATACTGCGCGGAAAATCACTGTACCGATGGGTTGATGCGAGATGTCTCCGATCCGACTCGACTCGAACACGATCTGAATGTGATGATAACATTTTATCATATCGTGTTTTATTTTTCGTTTCTACTGTTCACTTCCCGGTGCTCCGTCGTGAAAAATATCACATTTCATCCAGACACCTATGTGCACCGGCGTGATTAGAGGAGACCCTCCTCGGAAGAAAACCAATCGCAACGGCAGTGAAATATTATATACTTTCACCATTTTTGCTCAAAAGAAGACGAAACTATTATATACTTCACTTTTACATTTTCACGAAGCTTTACAGGAAACAAAATAGTATAAAATCAAACAACTTAATTCAACTTGAATAGAATTTACCGGTGGAGAGGTGTTTATAATGTAGAAAGAAATATTTTTGTTAAGCATTCTGTTACATAAAACGAACGAAGAAAATGATTCATATAAAATTACGCAACCGTAGACAACATTGAAACATAAAATATACCCATCGCATAGCTACCGTCTGAGCAAAAAGAGATTGTTTCTTTTGCAACGGTTCAGCGGAAATCAGTTTGCTTATGTTTCTTTTCTGCTTGTCGTTTAACATTCGACCCACCACCGGCCAGCCGAAGCCTTAGGCTGCCAATTGGTGATGAAGCCGGCCGGCGACGCGGTATTGACTAAACATTTGATGGCAGATTACCTTTGCTGGGTTTTGTGTCTGGACACTTTTCCCAGGACTTCCAGATCGAAAACATAAATATTTGCATTTTTTTGTGTAATAGATCTTGAATTTTGTACAATGTCGTGATGCACATTCCGTAATAGAATGTTACATTAAAGAGATAATTAAAGTAAGGTTCTAGGCTTAAAATGCTCATGTTTTTATTACATTAACCCTCATCGGTCCCTCCAAAATTACATCGAATCGGTTCTTGTGTATGCGCGCGCATACACATATTTTTCAAAAAATACAAAATTACCATTTTTCACAAAACTAACAACTTTAGTTATTTGCGTTTTGTTCATTGGAATGTTCTTTATTGAAGAAAAATGATATACGTGTCAAAAATTCTGAAAATAAGTAGTAAAGACGGAAAATAGAAAATCATCTTTTTGAGAAATATGCGAAAAATCGGGAAAAAAGTCAAGTTTTCAAGTTTTTTTATTTTTTGTTACATTTCTCGCAAATATCATATCGATGGTCAGCACAAACGAATTTGGCGCGGGTTATGTATGTGTCGTTAGGTTGCTACACATGTCAGTGACTTATTGTGAAAAGTTCGGCCATTTTGAGTAATTACTCAATTTTTGACAGCTGTTTGGCTATGCACGTGTCTTGGCTCTTCGTCGATTTTTGTCTACTTCAAGAAATGGATGGCAAAGAAACTTTATCAAATTTTGTGCGAAAAACGAAATTAGGAGCGCCGATTGTTGACTGTGGCTTATGGTGAAGCTATTATGACCCAAAGCCGGGATTATCGGAGGATGAAAATTTTTTCAGAGGGCCAAGAAGATGTGAACGTTGAAAAGCCAAGTTTGGTCGAATGTGAACAATTTTGCTTCAAGTTTTTTCGAATTGCAAGGTCGTGGTGCATTATGAATTGTTGCCAAAGGATAGAACGGTTCATAGAGAATATTTCCTGCATGTTATGGCCAATTCGCCCCAAGCAATCCGTCACAAATGCCCTGACTTGTGGGAAACCCAAAATGGGCTGTCGCATCCCTGCTAACGCATCGTTATTTCTGAGTGAATTTTTGGCCAAAACAACACACTAATGATGTAACACTCCGTGTACCGTATTCTCCAGGTCTGGCCCCTATGACTTTTTCCTGTTTCCAAAACTCAAATTACCGCTTCGTGGTCAATTACTTTTGGAGTAGACAAAAACCGACAATGAGCAAAATATTGTCCAAGCAAAACAGCTGTCAAAAATTGACTAATTATTCAAAATGGCCAAACTTTTCACCATAAATCACTGACATGTGTAGCAACCTAACGCCACAAAAAAATCGGATATACTTAGCCCTCGGAAAATCCAATTTCGCAAATCTTTTTGATCACCCCTCGTATGTGTATGCGTACGCATACACAAAAAACCGATTCGTAACTATTTCTGCTCAGACAATACTACACATGCCTCAAATTTTTTGGTGATATGTTTCGATTCTATGACCAAAATAAATCTACTTTGGAGAAATTCAGACAATTTCATCTAACCGTTTTTATATAATTAAACATTTTAGAACCAAATTGTATGTGCGCGCATACAAAGAACCGATGAGGGTTAACCAGCATCGGAACAAACGTACCGAAAATCACGGAACTAAATTTAAGATTCTGGACACTCGACCCGAATCGATAGTTATGGAATGACGCTTTCACCGTGCCATTGTCTGTCATTGTGTGTCTGATCCACCAGATTAACGCTCCGTTCCGGGGGCCGACAAGAAACGTGGCTCCAAACTTTGGCAATATATCATCCGGAGCCGAAATGCGAGCGAAGAAACCGTCTACTAATTCCTGCCCGTGGAGGGAAGTTCTTAACGGAAAATATCACCGCACAGTGGCCCCGGACGCTCGGTAAAACCCCGGTAAAGCTGCCTAAGAGCTATAAATAATCAAGTCGTGACGTTCAAATTGGCCCCAAAACTGATACATGGCGGCCATCGGCAGGACATTGACCACAGAGATTTAGCGAAACACCGACACGAGAAGCAGCAGCAGCAGTATCCTGGAACGGCGTAATTTTTGGCCACCGCGTCTGCGGTGGTCCTTGGGAAAACTTTTCCAACCCCACAGGACCACATTCTGTATTGCTTTGCTGTTTTCTTCGGGTCACTCACATTGTAACACTATTGTTGGCCAGTTGCCAAATGGCTGGCGTGAGCTTCGGTGCCGAGATCGAAACGCTCAGGACGAAGCATTCGGCTGCCGGTGCAATTAGGTGCCAGTCAAAACAAGTTTCGTTCTCCTGGCCAATGGCTCTGGATGATTTTAAAGATGCTATTTAGCGCTATTTTGCTATTTTGGCAAATTTTTGCCCACTGCTTGATGGCGACACTTATCATTGCAGAACCATTGGTAATTTTATGGTTGAATAAATTTCCTCACTTTTTAATTTAGTGGATTTTTTACTAAAAGAAAAATACTTAAGAGAAAATTTGGTATTTTCAAGCTTGAAACTACCTTTTTCTTCGCTGTTCTCAGAAATAGATTGCTCGATGCTTCGTTTTCTGATAAATAAATTCCCATTTTCCATTTGCTATCTCGATCACAGAAACAGACCAGTTTGGATGGGTAAACCCTTAATGAATTGAAATATTTATTCAAGGCTTTGTCATTTTCATCATCGTCTCATTATGTTACACTCCCCAAATGTTACCCATTTTCGCAGCAACAGCTAATTCTTATATGAAAACTTGTGTTTACTATCCCTTTTTTAACCGTCGGATGCGGATTTTAATTGGCTGCTGATATCGGGTTGATCCTTGGCTCCGGAGCCCCGGAAAATGATTACACTGATGGATTGAAACAATAATGTGCATGATTGCAAGATATTTACTCGTTCAAACAAACTACTAAAACCCGCACGATAGGAAGTTTCGGCTGCGGTTCGGCTGGCGTTCAGCGGAGGGCCGAAAGCGACCAAAACAAACATCGCGAGCGATTTTGATTACGAAAATATCCGCCGAATGCCCGTCGTAGGGAACGCATACATGAAAGTATGTCATAACGTTTGGCCGTGGAGTCCCGAAACGGGCAAGCAGTGGAGCAGAAAAGGGCTCAGAATGGCCGCCGGTAAGAGCGTTGCTCGCCATGCATACGTAATGAGGTGAGATCGATGCGAACGTCAACCGGGCTTGCCTATACCGGCTGCAGATTGGATTCTTCTCGCTTCCGGAGTTCCTGGAACGCGAAAGTGAAACCAAGCAACCAGATGAAGTCATTGGTTTCCCCAGACACCCGAGCAAAAATGGGAAGAATGCGTGCGTGAATGTACGAAGAATTTCGATTATGCTCCATTCTCACATTCATTCTCGGAAAGCTCATTTATCGAACCACACTACGCGGCGTCGAAGAGGAGCATCTTTATAAACATTACTGAATTATAAGAGCACTCAAATCAGTACGGGGAAAAAATTAAACAGTTTTTCAAGCTCCAAACATTTCGGTGAAAGGAGTCCCAAAAATTACAAAACGATTTCTTACAATAGCACTATCGCATAAATCATGCAAATTGCTTGCAAATGAAATCCGCCACCGTGGGCGACACTCCACATTTTTTTCCAACAATGTCCTTGTTCAACGTCTTTATTTTCTTGCCATCTTTTCGGGCCAAACGCCCAACTTTATAACTGATCGATTTTTTTTGGCGTAACTTACAATTCTATGGCAAACTTTTTCGCAAACCATGGCCATGCAACATCAACCGGTTCCATTCGATAAAGTTTTCTTTTCGCATACACGCACACCTTTTATATGCTTTCCGGTGGCGCTAGGAACAAATGAAAAGTGCAATTTTAAAGAATGGTGATTTTATAAAAAAAAATCTCCAAAGAAATATGTGGACGAGTGAGTGTGGCAGTTTGACGACAGTTTCGAGAACTTTTACAATAAATTCCGGCGTCGCCTATACGTGCGGAGGTTTTGAGCTAAAGGCGAGAAATCCATTACATGTTCGAACAGCTGTCGCAGGCCGAAAACGGGAACTGCTTTCTCGGAAGTTGATGCAAATAAAACACAGCCTTATTATATTGGAGTAAATAGTCGTAAATCTTAACAACGCCCCAACGGTGTTGAACAATTAATTAAATGTGGTAAACTGTGGCGCAAATGAGACGGATGGCTGGGGCTTGAAGTTCTTTCGTGTTTTCGTCTAGCACCGCAACTGCTAAGCTTCCCGGGAAGGTCTAGAATAAATAAGTGACTTAGGGATTATACACTGTCGAGGCAGTAGTCAAGTGCGGTGTTGGCATTCCGATAAGTCGAAACGCTATCGATCGCACCAAGGGTGACACAATACAATCCAAAAATCTTCGATCTCACATTTTCACATTCTTGGATTTCGTTTCAATTCGAAGTTCGTTTGAAAGTGATTCACAAATAACGGCTGAAAACTTATCAAGCTTTCCAATTTTTAAATTATTCCCAAACGCTTAAGTTATCTTTAATAATTTAAACATTGGCGCATGTTTGAAAGAACATCAAAAAAATTATTTCTTTTGCGACATGATGCAGATGCTCGACTTATAAACTTGGACAGCAAAATCTGGAACATCGCACCCGGTAAGCACCCGTTTCAGCTTGCTTCACCACTGTCCGTCGGGGTTTGGAAACCTTTTACTGACGCAGCCTGAAATTTACACTTGAAATATTCAGAACTGTACAGGAATTTAGTTTGGGATGCCCCCCAATATCCGCCGCAAAACGGCTTCCAAACTGTTCAACCAGAAAGCTCGGCCAGATACGGTTGATTGGAAAGCAAAAGCGTCTTTTGACGCAAGTGTGTGTCAACACACATACACACCAAACACACACACACACACACCGAAACCATAATTAGCCTTTCGGTTAAACATGACATGCATAACAAAGGCACAGATATTGGGATATGGTTTGTTGCTTTCCGGAACGGCATTATAGGCCCCGTGACGTTATTGCGGATTTACATGGTTGTTTGCCTGTTCTGGTGATGGCTCCATTTGGCAGGATAGTAAAAGAACTCAATTCTGTACAGGGGTGGACAGCTTAAACGGAATTCCACGTAAGCTCTAATGCTCCCAAATGATTCGTCCCGATTTTGATGTGTTGCGGTGGGCTTACAGAATTGTTACAAATATCAAAGTTTGGTCATGACACACACCGTACGGCCGCCTGCTCTCGTCCTTCTAGTAAACAGATAAACATCATTTTCGATATTTCGAGTACCAATTCATACTGTGTCCAATCAGTTCATCATTGTTCTGTGACACAACCCACGGCTAAAGGTACTACGCCTACAGCAAGGTCACTGTTCCACCAAGTCTTTTGGCATTTGATGAAGCCATTTGGGATCCATTTTCCCAATGCATATGTTCCCAACCTTATAGCCGCTCATTAATTTCTGCAGCGATAGCAATCCCTATAGTGAAGGGAAAAATGGTTCTTCGGAAACACTGTGCAAGATGGCACCGCAAAAATGAGTGTCATTATTGTTCAAAGTTCGCTAACGGTTTTGGGAAGATTCGATCACAATTTTTAACGAACATCAAAATTCGATTATCCTCCCGCCTGGCGCAGGGTACAGTCTGTGTCTGTCTACGGACGCCAACTATTGGTTTTCGATTCGAGAGCAGGTGCAACGCCGAGCGCGTCAAATAGCTTTGTTAACTTTTGAGTAACGGTCAACAGTAAGGGTCCGCAATCCATAATTAATTTCGCATTTTCACATTCCAGATTTGGGTCTTGTTTTGAACTACCTATCCGAACGATCCGTAAGGGAATTTACATTTGCACACATTAAAAGTTAGCATCTCCATCAGCAAGCGTGCTCCCGGTTAGCGGTGTAGATTTATGCAGATGCAAAGCAAATGCAAAATAAGTCCCGTCGTGCCATTATCTCTAAGCAATAGCTGCAACACTGGTCACACAAGATCGGGAAACAAAACACATGCTCAGACACGGGACACAACACGTGTTCCACTTCATGCTCGTTTCACACGGTCAAGCTATTGGTGCCCCCTTTCCTGGACTCTATTCCCGAGCACAATATGCTTAATCCTGAGAAACAAGGCCCCGGTAAGAGACCAGTCGCCGTATGTTGCTAGTTCTTACATCGACCCCAAGTTACACAAATCCTCCTATCCTATAAAATGGTAATTTTTGGAAAGGTGTTCATACTTTTTCATTTGTTTCGTTTTGCGTGTTCCAAAAGATACGATTTTCTTTTCTTCGCCATTAAGCCACGGTGCGAAAAGGGAGCGAATAATCAATTTTGCTTCCCGAACTGGCGGTAACAACTTTTCGGCTTCCGAATGGCGAAAATTTATGCTGCCGTCAGATTATCGCAAGCCACCAACCCGTAGCTACGGATCAGTGAAAAGATGTATGAAGTCATCAGGCGTTAATGAGTCTCCGCGCTCCGGTTAAACCGCACCGGTTTGAAGTGTCGAACACTCGCAAAACCAGTGTCCTGACACTCTGGTTTAATTTTGCAATGCGTTGAGAGTCCTTTTGATTTCGTTCTCCACACACACACACACACACACCAGACTAAAGCGAGTTCGTTAATTTCGCGCCACTTGTCATGCGTGGCGGAATGAGTATTTGATGATCGCTCCCGAAGGAAAAGTGGAACAATATTTACTGCTAACACCGACCGCGCCAAAGTGAATGGATGCAACTATTGGAGCGTCGAATAACTTTTGCAGACTGCCATGCTGTCTCGATCGGAGCAAAGTTTAAATTTTATTTAATGCAGTTAACTGTTACCGCTAAATGCAGTAAACTCTCTCAACGTAGCACGATGTTACCGGAAACAAATTTATAAATATTTTTGCTCAAAATTTTCGGAGCAGCTGCTCATCAGCCGACGGGTTCTTCACTGGGACAGTCCGCTATGCTATCGAGTCAGAATTGTCTTTGAGTGTGTATCAATAATTCACCATTTCCATGCGTAGTCAATCCATCGAGTTCCATTTTTAGATCGATCTACGAGTCAATCAACGGCGGAAGTGAAAGTATCGTTACACCGTTTTCTTTTTTCTCGTCCTGTGGAGGCTCGCGCAGTCGTCATTGCAGTCGGAAAGTTGTAGATTTTCCTTACGTTTTCCGCACATTGAACCCATCATCAGCCCCGGCAACAAACCGGCACGGGAAGATCGGCAAACGTCCGCAGGGCCGAACAATGGCGCCGGCAGAAAGTTATGAAATACGAAGGAAATCAATTAGAAAAGTTTTCTAATTTGTTTATTTGTTTCGGGCACTTGGCGCACCGCAAGATCGATATTTTCTTCGAGCGAAACGCTTTTCCATTTTGTTGGCACAGCCACGCAGCCACGCACACCTAGTTCCTCGCTGGATTCCTATTGACTCCCAGCTGTTGTCTCTACACATTCGGCTGGTGTGAATGCTTCTGCATTTCCACAGTTCCAAGACCTTTGTGCTGAAGTCGAGTTCCTGAGACACTGCAGCACGATGAGGTGCCACGAGAGGCAAAGTTTATCGAACAAATAAACTGTTCCGTAAATCGGATTGTGCGGATTGTGTGTGTTTCGGAATTTCTCCAGCGGCCGGTGGCCGCGTGACCCAACACCATTTACCATTTCAAAATTAAATGTTGTGCTCTAGGCAGTTGTAATGAAATTATTTCTTGTACAGATCGAGAAATTCACTTTAAACGGGTTTTCTTTTGGCTAATGACAAGCAACGGTAGTGAACTCGCTCCGGATGCGGCGCGGTCCAAAGTAAGCCAGCTAATGTCCTGTCTGATGGCTGGCTTTTAAGCTTCCGGTTTCCACGAATGGTTCGGTTATACCAAACGGTGAAGCAGAGTACAACTTATTCACGTTATTATTTCCTGCTTCGCGTTCTTATGTTTGGACGCCGAGCGGTGGTGCGAAGCATGGTCCCGTCGGACTGGGTTCTTCCGCTATGCGATTCCCTTCCGGACGTTTAAGTAGTGACCAGCGGTAATGCTGTGGCGATTGGACGCATGATGGACACTAAAATGCCAGTTTAGAACGGGTAAATTTATTACACAAGCTATGTGTCACGAACAATCTTGACTTAACAGTAACTGGAAATTAAAACATTTTGCGAAGGATTATTTTCATCTCCTTCTCGCACTCTGAAGGAATGTGTTGTAATAGCACGGTAAATGTTCGTTAAAAAGTGGCATTGTCAATACTATGTCAAGAGTAAAGTACCATTTTGTATCGAAATGATTGTTCTGTGTGTGTACCACCAAATGTCCTGCTCTTTTTGGGCCGTTTATTTTAAATATAAAAACGTTTATAAATTTTTAAATTACTTGTCATTCTCGAAGCGCATCCATGTTTGGGGCAGCTTACTATAAAGATGCTGTTTTGTTTTTTGTTGGCGAATGTCTCACACACCTAACATGTTGTAAAAACGGTAGGGCATCTATTTTTTCACCAAAACATGTGATTGATTGGCACAACGAAAGCTGGATTGACCAAAGCCAAAATTCCGTGGCCATCGCGTGCGCGCGAACAACGGTGGCATATGCCACCGAATGTTTGCGACCTAAAACGGTTCCACACGCAATCAGATGGGGTTCGGTCTAACCGCACAGCACACCTCTCCTGCGGAAGCGAAAGATGCATTTACTGTGAAACCCAACGGAGCGTGGCGTTGCGATGGGTTTCCGTGCCTATCGGATTAATGGGAAACGGCCTGACGGTAGCCCGTTTTTAGTGGCCAACGCAAAAGTGCTAACCAATGACCCGATTTAGGCCGGTGTTCGTGGCGTGAAAAGTCGTCCATTCCACGATTTTTTCCCCTATCGTCAGCAAAGTTACAATCACCGTGGTGGTATGCTCGGTTTTTTCTATAGCAAACCATTGTTCATCGTGTTTTTGTGGCACATCTTTCAAATTCCCAACTTTCAGAACTCTTGTGTCATTTTGCGTAGATAAAGGATCAATAGGATCGCTAGGACCGAATTCGGGTAGGATGAGCACGGGTTTTCAAACGTTCCAAAAACAATAACCAAATTTTAGGTGTACACTTTTAGTGTTAGCACCACAGCACCACTTTTGATGGATTAAAGTGTTCAACCATAAAAGACAACGCAATGCACTAGGAAAATGGAGCACATTTGTTGTGAATGGTTATGTAAAAGCATACCAGCAAAGCCTACTAGCTAAAAGCTATGGTTGATAGGCATTTTACTTGCCTAAATAATGGACTTACGCAGTGAAATGTGACTGTTGACAGGGGTTGAACTGGCGCTGTATCCTTTGGCCCGTGGATCAAGGTTTCATTGCGATATCCAAACTTTTGCAAAAGCGTCACCCGACTGGATGTCAACTGGACTTTGAGTAAGATATTAACCCTTCATAACGATAAACATGTCGCACTATGCTTGATTGTGAGACTAGGCATGAAACAATAGTCACTAATGACGGAGAAACCTGGAACTTTGAATACATGCAGGTAGAACTAACAATCTATCAAAAGTGTCGTGACTCGTGATCGCTCATAAAGCTCTCTAAGCAATGGTTCATTATAATTTATTTTAAACAAATTTAGCTAAAAACAGGCTCTACAGACGACATAGAAACCACTGATTAAGTGGCCGCTTGTTTTCTTGTCGCAGTGCTGCACTCATTCAATTACCTAAATGAACCTGAAACGATATCCCGGCAAGGTACGGCAGCATAATCACGTAGTATAGTTTTCCCGCCTCTCAGCGATGAAATCCTTTGCTTCAATGTCAACAATTTAATTAACCATAAAACTTCTTCCACGTACAACTTCAAGAGACTGAAAGCTGCTGAGCTTCCGTGTTCTCCGAAGACGCCCAAGACCGACACGTTTGCAGCAGCATTCTCTCTTTGGCCGTACTTTTTGCAATGTCAATGGGAGTTAAATAGTCCGGCAGAACCTGTTGGACGGACGTTTTAGCCTAATGAGTGTGGCCGGCCAATGAAGAGAATTTAATCTTTCACTATCACAGCAGTTGGGTGCGGGAAATAATCTGTGAAACGTATCTTAATAAATCTTTCCTTCGGGGAGCTACCATATTCTTCCTACTGTATAATCAGACCCAGCGGCTGCCGGCTGAAACTTAAAATAGAATAAACAGGTTTTATTAATTACCCAAACTCGATAGATACTGCCGGTAGCGCTGTGCTGAAAGGCTGATCGATTCGCATCGTTTACTTCGCTGTTAAAAGGGATCCTTACAACAAAAGCCGCTTGTCTGGCAGGCCGTCTTCCGGACCTGGTGAAAACTTCTGCCCAAACATTACCCTTGATAAACCAGTTTCTTTGCTGCCTCGAAACCGTTGCTCTTCGCGAGCAACTCAATTGGAGGGCACCGTGGGACCGTGAAGTAAAGGGCCGAATATGTTTTCAAAAGTTCAGCACCTCGCGCCTGTCAAAACGCCCAATTTAGGGAAGGCCCCTTTTGCGGAATGAAATGATCGCCCAAAAATAGCGCTGCTCAATAAACGGAAAGTGAAAACTCAGGAAACAAACAGTTTAATAAGCTCGACAGCAATGAATCTTACGGAAATCACATTAAACACCGAACGGTGCGAAAGGTGTTCAGAGCGGGAGTCCTTCGGGCCGAATTACCTACGGAGCAACCAGTCAGCATCAAAATCACTGCTTCGGTGTCCGCAATGCGCACGGGGCTCGTAGACCCACATCAACGTCAACCGAGGCAGAGCGGTATGTCCTGCCGATGCCGGTGCGCTTCTGGGCCCATCTGCTCTTTTGACTTCTCACTTCGGCCCCACCGGGATCGGCCAAACAATGACCCACCCCACCTGACCGGCACCGCATGTTGAGGCGCACAAAAGCGGAGATCTTAAAGGTTGATTACGATCGGCCGCTCATTTCACGAAATTTAATGAGATTATATTGTGCACAAACGGACTAAATCCTTTTTGATTTTTGCAAACGACCCCCCGGGGGCGACGGATAAATCTGACGTCGGGCAGCATTTTTATGCTTCATTGGAGTCATTTTCAAACGGAATGTGCCCGCCTGAATGGCGGCCTGTTGGCACGGAATGGGCATTTCTGATGGGGGTTTGTGCCGCTGTCATCATTCGACTTCCTCGAAGCTGGCACGATGAAATAATCGTGCAATCCACCCGATGCCTGGGCCAAAGTTTAAGTGCAGTCCATTGTAATGATTGGCCGAATTGCGAATTCGGACACATTAACACTAACGCTTCATTTTCGCTATTCACGGAACGATTCCCGACATTGAATGGATCTTCTCGAAATGAATGAATTAATGTTCCGATCCAAAGCTCAATCAAGCCAACTGGAATTAAATTTGACATTTGAACGGGTTTGTGTTTTAAATTTAACGAAAAATGAAGGGGAAACCATTTGAATGTATTTATTTTTTTCATTTGAATTTACATAACTATGCTTTAACATCAAAACGCACGGATCAGTCTTCCACTCGGATCGGTTTATTTCATCACCAGTCTCAAAAGAACAATAAATATGATTTTAAAAAGCCGGCGAAACCATTTGATGTTAATTATTCTTGTGTGTTTTAAAGCGCGCCATGTAGAGAATGATAGATGAGAATGTTTTAGCTAACAAACAGTCACACAATGCGCTGTTAATAAAATGCAAACCGTTTTATTGTACCGTATTTCCAGTTGGCCATTTTTATAACATGCTTCTCCGATGAACATTAATCATACCTGCACTGTTCTGGCTCGAACGGCGCGTACATTATGTACATTGACCAAATGCTGAAGATGTAGGTCTGACGAATGGTTCAAGCGGTGCCCACAAACACTCATCTATGTTTGCATATTTTATGTATCCTCACACATATCCGTTTCCCACTACTAGGCCACGTGATGTAAACACATCAATCATTGAAGATTTTTACCTGCGGGCTGCCCGGGTGGCCTAGCTGCGCCACTGGATGACATAAGCTTTCCAAAACAATGCTTTATGTTGATCACTTTATCGCTGCAGCTTTCAGCAACTCTTGTGATACGCGGCATGAATGGTAAAAAACCGTAGAATCTACTGATTTTGTGCCTCTTGTGTTTGGTTAGTGAAACTGATTTCTTGAGCACCCTTGGGAATAGTTTTTTTTAGCAATTTAAATAGTCAACCAATTTCATAGCAAACAATAGAGAAGTATCGAAATTGGATCTGGACAAAAAACGCGTTACCGTTCAGTTTTTTAAGTAGTACCGTAAAATGTACCGTAATCCGATATGCTACAAGACAATATTGAATTACTGTTTCTTTCCGGGTCGTCCCTGTCATTAATCGACCCATCAGTCTACGTTGTAGATAAGTTGATAAAATCAATCCATTCAGCGGTGCCACAGAAAGGCAAAATGAACCCTGGTGATGATAAAGTTTTCCCAACAAGTCCATCACGTTCAGTAACAAGAACTGGGAGCCACACAAAAGCGTTTCCTCCGGCCACATGTTGAAGGATCGGTAAGCTAGTAGAGGCGAAGAAAATTAATTTCTGGTGCATGCGGCACTACTTCGTGCCCCGTCATGTAGCCTCAATCGGCTCTCGTAACGATTTCCAAGCACGTACTGCTACGTTCCGTCCCCCAAAAGTGTTTCGGGATAGATGGGTCAGCTACACAACAACTTCCGGTTTCAGAAGTCTCCGTTGAGCGACCTTTTTCAAACGCTTATCAGTTTGTGAAACAACTTTGCGACACCTTTCCGCTTTCGCGTCCCTTCATTCATTGTGTAAGGTTAGATTGAAAATTGAATTTCTGCATTAAGATTTGTCCATAGCCTTGAGGAGATATTAGGCCATGGAAAACTGTTGTTTCTACAGCAAGGTCTGTTTCATTTTGACTTTGACACTTTTTTTTAGTAAGCCAAGGTACCAACTCTATTTACAAAAATGATCTCATCTTATCAACTTACCGTTACATTGTTTGGCTGTAAACTTATTCTACCTTGCATTGCTTGTTCCGTTACATGATCAGCATTGGCTGGTATGGCTCACCATGCGCCTCCATTGAAATCTTCGCTGGCCGTAAAAATAACGATTCTACTAAAAGTATTTTTCAAAAAACCTATGAAAAAATTTTTTTTCCTGTTCTCAACACACTCTTGGAATAATTTGGAATCGTTTCTTTTGAAAATAAATACAAACTTCTTCGAAACTGGTTTTTCCATGTTTTGCAACATTTTACGAAATTCAGAAGAGAAAACGTCGGCCGTCACAAACAACTGTTACACCACGAACGAACAACAAATAAACTCACCCAAAGGCGCAGTCCCTATTTTGAGCAGCATTTCGGGTAATTACTTACTGGAGGTTGGCCATAAATCATCAGATTTCAGATTGGAGCGCGTCAAAAGTGAGATCGCTACGTGTGGAGCATTTGAATTTATCCGGTGTTTGTTTAGTTTTTCAGTTTCATAAAGCCATGCTTTCGACAAAAATCTTCGGTTCGGTTCTTTAAGATAGCATTCATGTAAAGACGAAACCCTTGCTGTATTAAGTAACAATATTCACTAAACTTTTAAATTTTTTTTTTATAAACCTATCTCTATTTTTTATGAACCTTTCATGAATGAGGTCTGATTGTATTGAAATCATCAGCAGTGATTGCTGTCCGACAGCTTTACATGCTACTTTTCTTTATTGAATGACTGACATGCTCAAAGTGTGCTACAGTACTAAGTTACATACTGAGGGCAGAAAGGAACAGAATGACGATTTTGTATAATCAGTTTCCACGCTTAAACGTTCTGTCGTCTGTTTCTCAAAACTTTTAAAGGTATCATGTTGCTGCATGTTTGTGTCAACGACATGGGAAAAAGTTTCCAGCTTAATCTGAGTTTAGGAGCTTTGGGCTTCTAGTGTCACGGAATGAATTATTCATACATGTCAACACGACGCATTTTATTGTCAAGAGGTGACAACAACAAAGTGTCACTTTTACACATGTTCTTTTATCATTCAGCACTGCCCATGTTCAGCAATGCGTCACGACTGTCAAACATCAAACGAAAATGTTGCTTTTTTCAACATTCACTATATTGGACATTTCATTTTGATTGCATTGAGATAGATTGTTGCTGAAAATGATGTCAATCTTTCTGTTTACATTAAGCTTGACTGTAGTAGTGGAAGGTTTATTTATTCATTCATGAAAATGAAAATAACTGTCTCTCAAGTGATGTCAACTGTTGAACACCACGGATGTTTGCGAGGCACGGGTATTAAGTTTAGCCCATGGATGGAAGTCAAATTTGAGCTACTTTATTTTGGTAGACTACAAAATAATATAAAGATAAAAATCATGCTACTTACAGTCCGAACGAACCATTACTCATCGCCTCAAATCTACCCGTGTCATTCCATGTATTGAACTGACAGCTGCCTCGTAAGGTCCATTGACGGTTTTCTTTCGGCACATCCGACAAATAGGTTTTCTGGTTCACTTAGTTTCGATTACACTGCTCGCGATATTGCTTCTGAGAGCGTTTGAGTCTCTCTGTCATACGATCAATTTAATTGCTTTAGCTTTGTAGTCGATCTAACTTCATGTGAAAATCGTGTAATGCCTTAAAGAACCGCTTGTTATCGCGTAAGGTCTCGTGTATCGCATGAAATAAATCTGTAAACACCATCAATAGCACCATCCGTGGAACCGTGGAACGAACGACCTTCTTGGGGCGAAACAAAGTTATCCTGCCACGAGTTCGACGCAGGGTAATCTTTCGCCAAATCGAGAGCCCGAGGCAAGCGAGTAAACGAATGAGTCTTATTTATGTTAATGTGAGGTGTTCGCTCCACAAAAGCGTAAATCTCCCGTTCCCGGCCCCGAACCATGAATTAGCTTGCTTCTAAACGGCGTGTTTCCCCACCCGAAAACAGGACTTTGTTTGCCGCGCTGAGTTATCTTCTCCGCTTGTTTGGGGATCGACGCATCGTAGACTTCAAAAGGAGCCACATTCGTCTTTTTGATACTGCCGTTCGCTCACTCGGCTGAAGTGTAACAAATTCCTGAGGGCAATTTTTAAATTCACACCTTTCGATTTCATGTTTGCGTTTAGGTTCGCTTACGGGTAGAAAGACGAGTTCTTATGGGCCGCAAGAAAGAAAAACTGCTCCCCCTAGCGATGTGTTAACATAGCTTCACATTATCGGATATACTTGGCATCATCCAGAGCGTTAGGTCAGCCATATTCCTAAGGCGTTTAAATTTGAATAACTCTTAAACAGAGCGTAACAACGTTAGAGTTTGTGTCCGAAATACGAACGAACGATTTTTATTCATTCATTCACCATCGATCAGAAGAAAGACATTTCATTTCGCTTTCACGAAACTAATCGAAGATTAATCGGCATGGCGGATTAATAAAATCGCACTTTAGCCACGTTTCAGTCGATTCGATATCGAAATCAAAGAAAGAACCGAACTTATTGTGCCACAGCCTCGTGCGCTCGGTTGGGGACAGTTTATAGATTGCGATTATGAACCGGTATCAATCAGCTGCCACTTTACGATGCTTCGGCCGCTGATTGGTTGTTTATTGAAGTGTGACAATCGCATCCAAAGTGGCCGTATTCTTCATTGTGCCCTGCTCAGCGTTAATTGGGCCCCCAAAATAGCCTTTCATCAATTCTGCGTCTTCGGATTTTTAAACCTATCACCTGTCATCGGCATGGACTTTTCAAGCAAATAATAAACCAGGCTTTGAAGGATAGCATTTCAACTCTTTGGGGTGTCAATCATAAGGTTTTTTTTCTTTTCATGCCGTAACCTTAATTTATGAATTCCTTAAGTGAATCGTAAACGAATGTCAACAAATACTAAGTCGCTTACTTTCTCATTCAGAGGCTCATTTCATTGTAGTGTCCAAATCACAACACAGCGCAGTTCCTAAGGCATGAATTCTAAACAATACTCTGGACCAATGTACCACAAAAATTCTCGTCTTTTGTTGTTCCATGCCGTCCGAATGTTTTTATTTCAGGCGAGTGCAAATTGTTGTCATTGGATTAACAGGCTCACTTTCATTGCCAACGAAGCCAAGCGCGGCACGACACTTTCACAATTAGCTTTCACGGTCCGTGACAAGCTAAGATTGAAGGCGAAGGTTGGCGCGAAGAATAATTGCGTTAAAATTGCGTCCACCCGTCGCGCGTGGCACAAATAATACCCGATTGATTGCGTTCAGTGAATGAATTTGCGTGCGAGAAAATTTAACTGCCTGCGTTCTGCTTTTTTCTCATTTGTTTCTTATCTCTATTGCGGCACCCTCTCGTTTTCAGAGCAATCAATCAGACCCTTTTAATGCCGCTCGTTTTTTTTTTTTTTATTTTGGCACACCCTTTTGAAGAAGAGTGTGAAAACATTGGCAAAGGGCGCACCGGGAACTTTTACTCTACATTTAATTTTCAAAATTCATCCACACACCGATGCCCTCGCCGTAAAGTTCCGGTTTTTAATGGAATTCTCCGAAAAAGACTTTGGAAAACGTCACATGGCACGACACTGATGTTTGTGCGAACCGTTTCCTTTCTCCTGTTTCCTGTCTTTGTGAACAAAGGCGACCAAGTAGAGAAGCTAATTTTTACAAATTAAGAATCTGTAAGGACGCCCGAGGCCACGCTTTTCGCAGTAAAAAGGATTAAAATTACCCGTTATAACTGAACATGCTGCTGTTTGTCTAGTTTCGTCAGCATCGTCGTTAACTGCAAATTTGAAAGAAAGCTTAAAAAACGGGAGAAGGATTTCTTCTATGTCGATGTCGTAGTCAATAATACTGAACTTGAAAACATAGAGGAAATTCCAAGAATAATATTTTGTTCCTTCCAAACGATCGATGCTGCGCATAATAACATCCTGTGAATTGTGCCGCAAAGTACGTACGGTCGAATTCCCGTTCCTTTCGATCCACAACCACCACTCAAACTTAAGGACATTGAGTTTCACACAATGTCATAGAAAATGGTTGGACTTATGAGAAAGCGTGCTGCGAATGCATGGACGGTGGTTGTTCGCTCTAACGTGATATGATCCGATGGGAGCTGCGATGAATGTACACCATCAGGAAATGGTTGAGACATCCCCTGATAATTGGTTCGTTCATACGTGCCAGTGATTTCTCGTAAGTGATCGGTATTCTCTAAACATGAAACTTCCCACCTCTGAGATGCCCCCAATCTCTAGGCATTGTTTCGTCTTTACGCATTGTTTGGTTGATTGGAAATTGATTGCAAGCAACTCGTTGAGTAGAAAGCGCCCTTCATGAGGGAAAACTCGGATTTCTTACAAGAACCCACCAAAGACATATCCTTCAAGTTGGTGAAGGATCGAATGTATTACATTTTGAAGCGGGATGGTTTGAAGTAGCATAAATTCGACCAGATTGATCTCCAACATTTTTAGGCTGCGCAATTTGCCAGTTCTATTTCGTCTTATAGCTGCAGAAAATGGACTCTGGTGTACGTATCCTAGACCTATAAAATTGTCCCGAAAATTGCCCCGTGGCATTGCACCCAATGCAACGCAAAAGTTTAACGACCAACTGTCAATAAAGAGTATCTCAAGGGGCTGAAAAATAAAAACTTCAGCAAAAACGCACTGCAGTGAAGTTATTTTTATAGTGTAAAGAGCAATAAACATGCTCGAAAATTTGAAGTTTTTTTTTACTCTTCCACAAACTATATCCAGCGCGAAAGTAGTTCAGTGTGTTGTTGGTTTTTTTTCAGTACGTAGAGGTAACAACCTCCTTGTTTCAGGCTTTCTTCATTTACTTTTGCGAGGTTTATATCGTTTCGCTCGGCACTCTGGTGCTGTGAGGTAACTCCCAACAGCACTCTGACTTGCCAGACGAGGTTATAAGTGCATAATGTTTTAACGACGGCCGATTGCTAGTTTTTTCTGAAGTGCACTATTAAGCATGTTTTTACGAGCCCCACGTAGACTTCACCTTATTTCCCAACATTCAACTCTTTCTTGTCGTTTTTTTTAAAAGACGATAACCTGCTTTGACAAACATAAACCTCACGGTTTTGTTCTAACGTCCCAGGAAACCTGTTTTCCCGCGTTCCGACGATTGATCGTCCATATAGCCAGCGACACAGCATGTTGCAGCGACAGTCTGGAGTAAATCTAATCAAACTTCTCCTATTACTCATCGAACAAGCATGTTCACCCTCCTAACGCTACGAAAGGCACGTGACAGTTCGACCAGCAAACAAAGATACTCCTATTAAAAATTCAACTCTCATTGGAACGGTCCGAGCGCTAAAGAGCGATAAGCGCCACAGGATGAAGGATTTGTGGCGATGAAACTCGGCGGCTAATGAAGAATTGGCTTCCATCAAAAGTTTCTGGAACTACCCCTCACCTTTGTATAATTAATGTCCAGAAGTTTGGGGTTGAATATCACCATCGAACGGTAGCTCAACAATATTATTCATTTTTCTATTATGCCCAAACTTTGCAACAAAATCGGTATCGGGTCCATCGACTCTTGCAAATTTATACGAGAGTACGAAACAAAAGGGCCAACCCAACCGAACTGAATAAGTTTCTTTTTCGGTTATCAAAACAATGCCATCAACACTTCGTGGCCCATGAAGTCGAGCGTATTGTTACTCGGACAAAGTAGAAACAGCAAGATGCTCCTGTTAAGTTATTTGTCAAAATCGTGTTTCGGCAATGCCATCGCCAATATTTTTGTAAAGAAAATTTAACAAAATTCGGTTTGTTGATGAAAATGTGTTCATTCATTTCTGGTGCTGACGATCTACTCCATTTGATTTCGTGCTTTTCCATTCCATTTTCGATCAGTATTTTTGCAGCTAAAATCATCAAAGGTTTATTCCAAGGCCGGTCTTCTGATGCTGCTAGAAATATTACAAACACACTACATGCAATGTGAAATTCCAAAATGACATATCAAAGGAATTGAGATAGAAAACTGTCTGCCAAGATAATGGAAAAAAGAGTAAAGAGTACTATCGACCCCTATACATATGGTTAAAGTTCGAGACACAAAAGACAGCTTCGAAGCGTACAGTTCCGTTAAAAGGATGCGGGCCCATGCGGGAACCTCCTTGCCATTTTTGCATATGATAAGCGTATGATAAGACTGCGATGTTGAAATAATTTCTTCCGCTCCAAAACGTCTTAACCAGTGTTTCTTGCTTATGTCCATATGTCCGTAGCGGAGCAACCATGCGAACGAAGCACAAACGAGAAACAAAAGAAAGCACGCAGAGATTTGAATCGCAATGAACGAATACGTATACAAGCTACCGAAAGATTTAATTAAAAACCTGAAGCCTGAGCAGGTATCCAAGTAAGGGTAAATTAAAACCCGAAGCTATTTTTTGTCAACTTTTATTTTTCAAGACCATCCGAATTGTTGAGTCGTACCTTCGGCATTAATTATTATTTCTGGTAGGCCAAACCGTTCCGGCCTGAACGTATGAAACGGCCTAATTTATTTTGGACAAGAAAGTCAACATTCTTCAAACAAACAATAGATCGAAACATTAGTATTGCCAGAATAGTATACTAAGGAATGTAAAGCAATGTAGTTTAATGAATAAGTTACAATTGTTCTCAGTGCCAATTTACTTCGAGTGCTTGAAAATCTAGAAAAAGGACTACGGAATGCCAAGGAACGCCAAATCGAAGAGCCATTTCCTAGTGCAAGTGGGCTGTTATCTGAAATTGAACATCGACTGATAGCAGGAACGATATTTTGCATACTCACCCAGACAACTTCAGACTAGCAACGGAAAGTTTGAAAATTATTGATTTGGCCTCGGGGTGCTTTTTTGTAACTTCCGCTTCATCGCCGGTGTTGAAACCAGTTCCATGGGGCGGCGAATAAGACCTTTTGCGAAAAGGGCTTAGCTTCCGTTACTACGGCAGGAGCTTCAACGATGCTTAAGCGAAGTGGTTCCGATTTCCGTAAAGATATAAAATCAAGGTCGAAAAAAAATTAAATTAACCCCGCAAATGGCGCCACAAAAAAGTCGTATTGGGTTCTCGCTCTGTAACAGGACGCCGTTCGGAAGTTAATGTTTTTTATGTTTACATACATCTTTACAGCCATATTCATTACGCCAGCAATAAAGTCATTAACGTACCGGGCACTAACCATGTTTGTTGTGATAAAATGGCTCCGAGTTAAGCAACGTTATTAAAGTTAAATCAAAATGAATTTCATATTTTAATGCACCACACCCGAAAGGGGCCCAAACCAATGAACTTTGGTGGGTTCAATGTAATCGATGAACGCTATTAATTCTGTTGCCCGGTCAGTCAGTTTGCGCATCTAATTGCATTACAATTTACGACGTTCGACGGCAGCAGCGGTGGCAAGCATTTTTCACGCTCCAATTTTTGTATAAATTCGTCCAACGGCAAACAGTGCTAAGTGCTTACAAACAACGCTACACAGTTAGGGCTACCGACCTTCCACTTTGAAGATATTCGGACTATGCTTTACCGAAATGTTGCTCAACGGCGGGAACGCGCCTTATGATGATCGGGAGCCGTTGCGTTGGTGAATATATATTTTCCTGTTTTATTTACCCATTTCCATCGCATCTTATCGTTCGTATAGTCAAACCAACTAATACTGAGCGGAAGAAGGTCCAAAAGCACTCTGCTTGGATAGTCCGAGGTGAAACACTTTAGAACGTCTCGGTAAACTCGGATGCTGTTAACTGATGGGTGAGCAATGTTCCGAGCACCTTTGCAGAGCAGTCTTCCGAACGTTCGTCTATGGTCGACTGCATTGTTTCAATGTAACGCATTCATAGCATAACACGTGGCTATGAATAGTGAAAAGATACGGACCCAGTTCATTTGTATCGCCTAAAGCAATAAACAACAAGTTAAACGAGAAAGCCTTCGATGCGAAACCGCTCGCTGTGTAAGCGGCTTAAGGATTATGTGAGCATCTTCAGGGCCGTCTCTTAAAAGAAACTTTGCTAAATGTAAGCTCTGGGCCGTATCAAAGGTACATGATTTTATAATTATTCGTTAAAACAACAAATACTTTCGGCAAAAGAAGCTTCCGACGTACTTCGCCGTTGGCATCCGTTTCGTAGCCAAGTGTGCGTCGCATGAAGGTGTTTCACCTTCGAAAAGAAGCGAGTTTGATCGCATCCTCGTGACCAAGTACTAGCCCAGTGGCCAAATTGGCTGTTGGTCGTTCCTAAGAACGCGAGCCAGAAAAGCGGAAGATGCTCGCCCACGCTCGGCGCGACCCATCACATTGATGGTCCATTGACAGTCTCGAAGCGCATCCTTTTCTGGTTGTGTTTTTTTTTTCTTTTCCAACAAAACCGTGACCAAACCCAGACGATCCCAAATGGTGTCACGATGGCGATGGAAGCCTCCGAACGGGCGCCCAAATCCCCCGAAGACGATTGTGCATTCGATTATTCGCTTAACGAGCTCGCTCGAACGGTTCGCTACGATTTTTGGATGATGATTGCCGATGCCATTCAGTCGTGCCGTCGGCGACACGAAACGGAACGGGTACGAAGCGCTACTTGTCAGGCCAGAAGAAACCAGGGACAACGTTACGGCACGCCGGCTGCTCGGACTGGAGATCTTTGGCACTATGTATCGGTGTTGCCACCAACCTCGGCGAGAACGGAACGCAAATCCTCGCCTTCGCGTCGCACTATAATTGAAAGTTACGGCGTGACGGGGCGAATGGAAAGTAAAGCCAGTTGAAACAAAAAAAAAGTGGAAGGAACAGTCCTTGCGATTTGTTCTCTAACAGATCTCTGTCAAAAGTTGGCAAAAAGTGGCAAAAAAAACCGCCGGAGAATGTAATTCGCTAGCCACCGGGCTTTGCGCATGTTCACTGTGCGTAGTTTGCTGGCACCGGGATGAGTAGTTCTGGGAAAGAATTATTTTTCAATCGTCAAAGAAAATTTAAACAAGACGACGAGCGGACACACAAAACCGAAACCATCAACCTCTGGCGTTCCGCAGCTTCCGTGGCAACTGATACAAGGAAAAAGTTGGTCGGTTGGTCGGAATTTCACTCAGCCCTCCTGAGCTGGAGCTCCTTTTTCCCTTCTCCAGTCAGCTCTGGCCAAAAATTTCCGAGGAAACGAAAAAATGTTTCTCCAAAGTTATGAACCTCATTCGGCAGTGGCGAAAAGCGACGCTCATGACAAAACTTACGCCTAAACTTTAGAATATTACTTTCCGAGAGCCGGTTTTTTCCACCATCATTTCCACGAACTTTGGGCTATTCCGTCCCTAGGAGAAAGAAAGGCGGTGGACAGCACGGGGAGAGCGTGACGCGGGGCTTTGTTCGCGCCGTGTCACCACGGTTCTTGGGTGAAAATTGAAATTTATTCCCAAACGTTCGATTTTGATTTCGCTACACTTTTGACACCATTTTTTTTTTTTGCACCGCCCCGTAAGGTCGCCGCTATGAAACCGTTCATAGCGTTCACATGCTTGTTTAATTTTTGGCGGGACCTCAACGTCTCGGAACCGAAAGAGCAGCTTTCTTTAACGACCATCCTCGTCGCCTAAGGGTAGTTTTGGAGGAAAAAATCTAATGTAACGTATAAATTGACTTTCTTGGCAACTCGTTAAACTTCTGCTCCGAAGCGGGCAGGTTCGTGTGTGAGTTCTGAAAAACGATGCTTGGCGAATTGATTGATTCGCTAGCCGCCGGGTGCTGTACGTCTTGAACAATGCTTTACATATCATTTCAAAATCCGCCTTCTTTTCAATTAGCGATGTTTGAACCGATTTTCGTATTACCGACTGCAGTGATGTCGAAGCTAAATTTTCCAGTTCAATAAACAATCGATTGAATAAACAAAACAGCCAAATCATACAACAGCAGGTGTGAAAGTTTAAAAAGATGTGTTCTTGCAAAATCAAATCATTTATTTTTGAAAAGAATCATTTTGAAAATTTGTTGAACTCAACTCAACAATTCCGTGCATAATTAAAATGACTTTCCACCAACAACAACCAACAATCTGATCCACAAGTGATCTTGAAACCCAACGAAACAGTGTTCGATGGTCTTGCAAGATAGAAAGAGCTTTTCTCAATGTTCAAACTGCCAACATCGTTAGTGGCCATGTACTACACTCTGTCAACTTTCTATAGCCGCACCCACATTTTCAACGTATCTTCCAAACCGTCTTTCCGATTCAACTTCTGTTTTTGGGACTTTTTTAAGTAGGCAAAATTATGAATAAAACCATTTGGTTGGAATGAAGATTTATTATTTCTAGCTTTTTATCGACCAAATACGATATAGGCACTGTCAACTTTCTATAGCCGCACCTAATAAAATGATCAATATGCGTGGATTTTTTTCAAGTCTCAGCATTTATTATGAGGATTAATAGTCAGTTGGCTTTCCTGATCGCTGAATGACTTGGAAAATTTTGTTTGTCATACTGTTAACCAGATTTTTCAATATTTTTCGGTCCATATGTTCCCAAGCTTCCAAAATGGATGCTTTAAGCTCATTGATAGAGCTGTATTGCTTCCTATCCGCATAAATTTGTCTAACCATTATTCCCAGACATTTTCAACTGAATTTAGATCCGGACTTCGCGCTGGCCACCCAAGCAAATCGATTTTATGGGTAGCAAACCATGTTCCAGTTATCGAACTGGTGTGAATGCTAGCATTATCTTGTTGAAAAAACAATTTTTTCGGTGGTTGGCAGCTGTAAACGGGATCAGACCATCTTCTAGAATCTGGATGTAATCGTTAGAGTTCATTTTACAAGATGTAAAAGCCAGATTGAGCTTGCCCGCAGAGCAAAACCCAAGCCATCATCATCAGAGATCCTCCTCCAAAGTTATGGGTTGAGAAGTACTCTGGATCTTTGCGTAAATCTCGCCAGTAGCCTGTTAGACCATCAAGCCCATCCAAATTAACCTTTTTTTCATCAGAAAAGATCACCTACACGAAAAAACCAGAAAACGGAACTGGTTCTTTTGGTACAAAATATGCTCTTGAAAAAGCAGAAGAATACCCAAAGATACCATGTTCCACCGACGTTCCATGTTCAGTTTAGCAAATTCTACACGTTTTTATTGGTGTAGTAGGCTTGGATTTGGTGCCTTGATCATTTTTGCTCGAGTTATATTTGGACTGTTTTGCAAAACCTTGCGAAAAACTTCCCTGCTCACTGGCAGATCCAGTGTAGATTTGATTTTTGATAGCGATATTGTCGAATTTGACGCCAATTTAACAATGTTCCAGTTGGTTCTCATCGAGATCTTGATTTGTTTCAGAGTACATTGCACAGTTGCATACCGTTTAGGATCCTTCAACTAACTACCGATCACTTTATTGGATCTCTTTATTCTTCGAGCCATTTCTCGAATAGCAACACCCTCCAGCCTATATGCCTCTATCAATCCTTTTTCTTTTCCACTTAGAACACTTCCTTTTGACATATTTAAGTAATTCACTTGCAAAACTCGCTATGAAAAATATTTTCAGAAGCAAAACTCAAAGTGCGGCTATAGAAAGTTGACAGTGCCTATATCGTATTTGGTCGATAAAAAGCTAGAAATCATAAAACTTCAATCCAACCAAATGGTTTTATTCGTAATTTTGCCTACTTAAAAAAGTCCCAAAAACAGAAGTTGAATCGGAAAGACGGTTTGGAAGATACGTTGAAAATGTGGGTGCGGCTATAGAAAGTTGACAGAGTGTATTCGTTAAAATGTTTCGCACCAAGCGGTTCGTTTCGTATGAACTCACGATCTCATGATAGCCGAAATGGGTGTAGTAAAATTGAAGAAAAAAAATCAACATTTCTCGGTTCACGACGCCAGCTCGAAAGGGCATGGCCCCATTAGTGTGGGCAAACAAACCAATAACCAAATCCTCCACACCATCATAAACATTTATTAAAACCATTCGTTCGTGCGAGATTATTGCGTAGCTTAGAAATTTGTTCTTCCTTCGCACGCTCTCTCTCTCTTGCTCTTTCTCTGTGGGTCTCTGCATGTCTTGGCCATGGTTAAATGCCTAGGAAATCTTCCATTTATGCCTCACTTTGCTCCGGTTATATTGGTCGGCGCTGGTCGTTAAGCGTCGATTTTACACATCCGAAGCCCGCCAGGGTTGGCTTTATCCTGGCAGAGCTGGCGAAAAAAAACCCAGCAAGAACAGATAGCAACATTGAACCCACCGAACGCGTGTTCACCGTGTTCAATCAATTGGTATGCATAAAAAATAAATGTCGCAACACGGCCCCCCGCCCCGCCCCGCCCTGGCACGGGTTCAGAGAAGGGCACTCGAAAGTCTCGGAAGCCCTAATGACACCCCTAAAGCGATCATCATTGCCACGGTGGCGAATATTGTTGATTTGTCTGCAAATGGCGTTGAAAAAATCCCGAGCCGAGCCGAGAGAGAGAGGCAAATGAAAACGGTTAAGCGCTTTTACAGCACGTGGCTCGGGCACTTCTGGTCAGGTCGGGCTCAGAGGCCCTCGCGGGGGCTCGAGGCGACATTCGTACGAAATGGGTTGTTGGTAACGAAATGAGATTGGAACGGTTGTGGTGAACCGATGGGCTTTGCCACGCGTTTGTCATCGCGATAAAAATAACGTCATAGCGAAAAAAATACAGAGCCACCGTTTCCAGAGCCCTTTGGGCCGGTTTCTGGTTGTTGGCACCGACGGCCCTCCAAGGGATTGCAAGCGCGACCTGTCGACCTGATAGCTATGACGGGCCGATTTTTGAAAAGCGTCGCCTACGACCATCGCGCTTGGTTCGAGAACATCCAAACGAATCGCCCCACGATTTGGAGTTAAACCCGACACACTTTTGACCCGCCAGTCGCCCGTCAGAGGGGCTGACAAATGGAAGTGAAAATAGTTCCATTGGAACATGATACACGCCTGTCAGCCGTTGCTACGGAGACGGTCTCTCAACGGCACTTTGACGGTCCTTGCGAGAAGGATACTTCCACAGAGCCTGCCATTTCTTAAAGCTTCTACCGTGAATGGGCAGGTTTACTGTGGGTTCGGGCCGCTTACCACAAAACAGCTGGCAAAACGAGCTTGCCGAGCGGGTGGCACTCATGTGAAAGTGAGTGACTCTTAGTCGCATCGCTCGACGGTGTACTAAAACAATGAGATCCCAACCGGAACCGGTTCCGATAGCCACAGTAGCCCGCAGTAAATAGAATTCCTAGGAAGCCAGAAACGTATTACTCCACCACAATGTTTGCCAAATAAGCAAACGAACTCCCATTCTCATCATAGTCTCTCATCCATTCTGTTCAACTGAGCAATAATGTTTATTTTAAATCATTTAATGGGTGCCATTTTGTTTTAAATGGATGTCCTGCATTGGAGCCAGCCACGCAGCTGTAGGTTGGCTGTCCAATTTGTAACTGCCCGAATGCCCGAGTGTATTTGAAAAAAGTCTTGGAGTCCGTGGACGTGGATTACCCAGTGAATCATAGCCCGTGGATTCGAAACATTTAACTACCTTCATTCGGCCATGTTCCCGGCAGCGCATGATTATCTTTTCTACTCCGTAAGCCGCAACGACCCGAAACATGACAGTACTGGTGTTACCTGCGGGTGCTTCGACCTCGTTTTTATTCGGTACGCCGTGGCCGAAAAAAAAACCAGACCAGGAAGAAGTATAATGTATGCTCCCTAAGTAGTGCTGCCCCGGGTGTGATAAGCGAGCAGAGCGCGCCAGGTGCATCTCCTGGGAACGTTCCTAGTCCGAGTGCCTTCGGGGCGCACCGCAACCGTAACAATCACATTAGGCATCCTAGCACACCGAGGAATGCACTTGCCAGGGGTGTTTCGGTATCACTGTTTTTTTTTCACCGGATATTTCCGAGTTTTCCGGGTTTTCCTTTCGCGGGTATCCGCGGTTTTGTTTCGCATTTTCGCAGGTTACTCAAACGCGAATCAAAGTGGAGAATCCGCTTAAGCCGGACGCCTTTCGTTGTTTTTCTTCCTTTTTTTTTTTTGGTTTGTTTCATTAAGCTTAATTTATGACAACCTCGGCGGCCGCCCCACGGCTGTCAGGCTGGCGCTCAGGCCCGCCACCCGGGATTCGAATTCGGCGGCAGGTTGAGAATGAAAATGGCTATCGTTTCGGGAAACAAAACCGAGCTGCTTAAACAAATGGAACGGTTACGGGCCTGAGGGGCAAGAAGCGCAAACATCCGCAAAAAATGGGGAGACTGGAAAACTGACTGCCACCACCGTTCGCCCCCCCCCTCCCCCCCACCACAAAAGCCAGCATAATACCGCAAATAGAAAACCTTTTTTCGGCTCGTTTTTTTTTCGCCCTTCACTCCGGTTGACTTGGGTGGCCAACACCTTCGGGTCTGGCCGGCGGGCGTACAGCCGCGGGCTTACGTAAATCTGAAACCATTTTTCAAACCCCGACGAGAGCCACCGACGCCCGCTTTAATGGTTTTCAGCACTTAGGCGCCCGGTTCCCCTGCCGGCAGCGGTTGCCGCGGTCAGTCAGTCGCCGCGGCCGTCCTGGGCCACGGAAGTAACACACACGTAAATGGCCAGTTCCTGCCGATTTGCGGTGCGGAGGGTAATCAACGAGCGAACCGAAAAGTGGGAAGAGATTAGGCAAGCCGGCAAGAAACTTAAGCTGGGCAGTGCGTCCAGCTCCGGGGACCACCGGTGTTCTCTGACTGCTGACACTGCCGTCACCACACCGGTTCACTCGTTTGTGGAACGGATTTTTCGGGACAAACCAAACACCGTAAAAAAAGAAAGGAACGGAACATAAGACATCGAAAGTCGGCGAGCGACGCCAACAAAGGGGAGCGCACCAAGCTCCGGGATCTTGCCAGACGTTCGGTTTCATTGCACTCGGTGGGACGTAAAATGCTGAGCTTGACCAGAGAAGCACTACATTTTGACTAGTAAATTACCATCAAGAGCACCCTTTACTTCAGCATTCAGTCAATAAGGTACCTCCGAAACGAGGTCCTCAATAAGAGAAGAGCTGAGACAGGAGGGCAATTTGATTAATTCGTCGAATCGTTTTCAAAAAGGGCCCACGAATCTCGTTCAAGACTATCGAATCGAATTCCGAAAAGCGATCCTTAATAACCGTTCCGGGTCGTTGTATTCGTAAGACATTCGTAGGATAAACTTGCATCGCTGGACACGAATTCTAGTTTGATGGAGATACTTTTCCGTTAGCTGCAGTACATCGTTCTCACTAACCTTCTTTGGTCTCTGGTTGAATCTAATTTAATCGTATCTTAATTTAATCGTATCAGTAACAGTACTCACGAAGTTCACTTCAGGTTCATTAGGCCCTAACCCTCAGTTCACTTCAAACCACGCAGTGCTTGAACGAGCTTAACGAGTCCTTTACTACTCGTGGTGAAGGACGAAGTCGCTGCATGCAACACCGTTTGCTGATGGCAGCCGGCAAGGTGTGTCTGCTTTGCCCGACGGGAACGGGGTTGGCGCAGGGTCGGCCCCCTTCACCTCCATCTCCACATAAGACATTAGACACCGCACCGTTCCGCCCTCCCGCGTGGGCAATCGGCAAAGAAAAGGCGGTACTCCAGCACTCGGGGCCGGGGCCAGAATGGATGAATGTTTATTTATCAAGCAGATCGGAAAACGGAGAACGTTAACCTCATTTACATTTTTCCTGCCCTGCATTAGGCACGTCGCACGATGAGCCTGAGCAAACGCTGGTGAGCTGGGTATCGATTTCTGGCTTCACTTGCTTCCGTTCTTAAACGACACCCACTCTGTGTGTGTGTGCAGAAGGTGTTTTCTCGTCGGACAAGATATGAATGAACGCAATCGTATGGGTCGTGTGAAGCGGGGTCTGGTGTCTCGGGAGGACATTAATCTGGCTCGAGTGTAACGCGGAAAGGCTTTAAGTTTCAAGGCGGCACACTATCACTCTCAGCTTCTCTCGTCACTCGTTATGCTCCGTACGGGCATGTCCGGTGAGCATGGCGGACAGGTGGAGTGTCCGGATTTAGTGGATTATATTTTAAATTACGCTTCCACACTCTTTTTAGTCCATATTGTGCCTTCCATCTTCATCAGCCGAACACGATCGAGGAGACATTTTCTGGCAACCGTTCTACGGCAACCACAATCACTAGTCAAACAAGCTGGTCATATCGTACTTCAAAGTCTTTTAACCTGACCTGCAAGTTGGTGTAACATTCTTTATGCCTCGACTCTTTTTTACAGCTCACTGACTGGAAGCTGTCTCTTCCCAGGAATCCCTGTTGGCAGTATGCTAAACAATGTTCGGGTCAACAGAAACGTTCTCCACATGTGTATCCTGCACGCCATGCTCTTATCACGGCGAAGGGACTCAATTGAAACATTATCATAAGCTAGAGCACCCTGGGCATCATTCATTAGATTTATTGCATTGAGCGAGTGCCGGAACTCGGGCTTGTGAAGCTGCAGCCTGGTGACTCTGCTGGTCCAAGCCTCGCACGAATGCGCAAAAAATGCGGTCGGTGTACCGATTGAACCGGAACGCTGGCATCGGTGCCAACCTAGAAACGATCGCCAAACTAAGCTCATCGGAATTGCTTTCAAATACGATGACAATCAAAAACCGGTCGAAATACTTTTACCATTTTTGTATATAAAATAACAGTGACATAACTGCCCGGCATCCCCGAAACCCGGCGTCGCACTTGACCCCGAGGATTCCCGAAGAGAGAAGGACGATATGAGGTGCCCGTTCGAGGGCCGAGGCTGCCGGCAAAAAGGGTTCAAGTTATGAATAAACATTTATGTAAAGTTGGACTGGCAACCCGGCGGCGGGATGGGGCGCTTGTTCA